>NC_077228.1:483896755-484196755 GCF_027887165.1 Monodelphis domestica
CCTCTGCCACCCATCAGTCTCTCTCTCCATCTTTTCATCCATTTATCTGTCTATCCATCTATCATTCCATCTATCATTCCATCTCTCTCTCTATCTATCCCTCTGCCTCTGTTTGCCTGTCTAATATCCCTTATATATACATATATGGAAATATAGAGGATATATATCTATAGAGAAAGTGATATATCTAGATCTTTATAGAGAGATAAGGATAGGGTATATATACATGTATGTTTATATATATATACATGTAGATCTATCTGTAACTAGATCTTATTTCTATATAAAGAGATATGGGACCAGATAGAGTATAGCTATATCTATATATCCTGCACAGTTTTATTCTGTTTCCCATAGTTATTTGTGTGTATATTTTAACTCTGACCAGATTGTAAAGTCTCTGAGACTATGTACCAAGTCTTATTCATTTTGTAACCTCCATAATACTTGGCATATTGACAACGAACTATTTAGAATCATAGAGTTAGAGCTAGAAGATACTTTCTACATCGTTTAATTCAATGGTGTCAAACTCAAATAGAAACAGATCTCCATAAGCCAGTATTAATTTAGAAAACCACAAATCAACATTGTCCATGTTATATTATATTTTTATATATTTTGTTAAACAACTTTCAAATTATATTTTAATCTGGGTCAGACCACATTTGGGACTGTTGCTGGTCATCAGTTTGATGCCTCTGACCTAGTCCAACACTCATTTCATAAATGAGGAAACTGATATTTATAAAGGTGAAATGAATTGCCCAAGACCAATAGTTTGGAAGTAGCAGTCAGGAATGAAAACCTAACTCTAGAGGCAGCTAGGTGGCTCAGTGGATAGAACTCTGGGCCTGAGTTCAAGAATAGCTTTAAATACTTACTAGCTCTGTGACCCTGGAAAGTTACTTAACCTCTGCTTGTCTCAGTTTCCTAATCTGTAAAATGGGGGTAATAATGGCACCTGCCTCTCAGGACTATAGTGAAGAACAAATGAGGTAATAACTGTATTTAGCACAGTACCCAACATATAGTAGTAGTAGTCTCTTGGAAGCCAAGAATGATGATCAAAGATACTTGTGCGTGAAAGAGATTTAAGTGGAAAAGTCGGTGCACAGAGACAGTCCCACTCTCTTGGCGTTGGAAGCCTGGGTCCGGTGGCACGAAAAGTTGTTACACCTGGAGACTTCCTCAGCTGCATTGGATGGCCGTGTTGTCTTTTGTGCTCCAACACGCCCTAAGCACTCCACAGTGTTTTGCTGCGTCGCCATCTCAGCCGTTGAACCTTCTTATTGGTTTCTTCCGCCTGTTCTGCCGAAACAGTCTTCACATGCTGGGTGAGCAAAGCCCTGGTTCATCAGGGGTCGGCAACCCGATGGCTACCCTCACAAGGTTTGGCCGGCCTGTAGAAGTCATTGCCCGGGGTGTGGCCGCTGCTGCATGCTAGCAGCTACTGGGAGCCACAAGTGAGAGCTGGGTGTCAGGTGGGGGTCAGAGGCTGGAGAGCTGCCCTAGGAGGGCACGACAAGCCCTCCATACCAAGGTGCTATCCCTCCTGAACACCCCATACACCCCATATATAGTAGGTGCTATATAATGCTCAAATCTAGCCTTAGCTACTTACTAGTTGGATGACTCTGGGCAAGTTACTTAAATTCTGCTTGCCTTAGTTTCCTCAACTGTATAAAACTGTATAAAAGGTGTAATAATAGCACCTACCTTCCAGGATGGCTGTAAAGATCAAATGAAATAATATTTGTAAAACACTGAGCACCTAATAGGGATGCAATAAATGCTTGTTTCCTTTTAAATCCAGCACTTTCACCAGGCTATCTCTACGCTATCTCTTCTTATTAATGAATTATAACCAAAATTCAGTGCCCAGTCTCATAAAAGTGCTCTGGCCACCATGATTAGATAATAATTAAACTGACATTTATACAGCACTATGTGGCAGGATGATGTAGTGGGCTGACTGCTATGCTTTGCATCAGGAAAATCTAGGTTCTAGTCAGGCTTTTGTAACTCCTCTGTAATTTGGGGCAAGTTATTTTTTAATTTATTTATTCTTAAATATTATTGATTAATTAAGAAAATTTTTTCATGGTTACATGATTCATGTTCTTTCCCTACCCCCTCCCATAGCCAATGAGCAATTCCACTGGGTTTTACATGTGTCATTGATCAAGACCTATTTCCATATTATTCATATTTGCACTGGGGTGATCTTTTAGAGTCTACGTTGGGGCAGTTATTTAATGACACTGAGCTTCAGTAAAGTCTCAAGATCTTTCTAAATCCAAGAGCTGGTGCAATTGATCAGTGCTGATGGAGAGGGGTTCCCTGGTCTACCAAATGACCCATTGAAGGTTAGGTGAAGACAATAAGACATTAAGTATTTTGCACATACCCAAAGGACCATGGTCCCAGGGGCAGTAACAGAGACAGGCATTCTGACTGTAAATCCAGTGTTCTTTCCACTGTTCCTCTCCAGGTGAGAAAACGGAGCCTCCTAAAGGTTAAGAGACGTACCCAGAGATGCATTGCTGGTCCATGACAGAGTTTGAGCCTGGGTCTCTCCTCCCACTCCACATTAATTGGCTCTACAAAACTGATGACCACAACATTCGTGACTTGCCAAGAGACAGCTGCTCTGACTTAGCAACAACATCCAGAATAGTTTGGAAGATTAAGCCGCTTCCCAAGGACTCGCCTTTCCATGCTGGGAGGTAATTCTGCAGAGTAAGCCTGGGTACCTTAGCACCTGTGGTTCCAGGTGGGCTCCCTGAAAAGCAAACACAGCTCTACAACAGGGCATTTTCTTGAATCTTCATTCACAGTGCTAGTCATCCCTTTTTCTGTCACTTCCAGATGCATGAGCATCATAGCACAGCATTTCAGCCTATTGGCAACAACCAATTTTTCCCCTTTCTTTCCTTTAAAATCATTAAATTCCAACTTTTAGAGCCATTTGCTATGAGAAGTAATTATAGACTGAATCCGGAAACAAACAAAAAAAAGCCTAGTTCCTGCCGGGTTTCTCCTATCAAAATTAAGACTCTGGGGGGAATGATTCAAATGAGGCCAAAGGCTGCAAATTGTCTTGTGATGGAGGATAAATCACCCTCTGTCATACCAATGAAGCTCTTCCTTTCTCACTGGCAGAATCAATAGTGATGAATAGTTGGGCTGGAACCGAACCCTGGGCTCTGGTGGCCACTCACTGTTCTCAGTTCTAGCTGGAGATTTTCACTTTCATCTGGGTCTTTTGTGTGTTAATCTATTGATCCTATATTTAGATAATGGCCCACTGGCATGATAAATAATTGTAGAAATGGGCAAAAGGAGAGAAGATAAAGAGAAGCTGCAGGGTTGGGTGTTTTTTGTTTGGATTTTGTTGGTTTTTTGAACAATCCACCAGCCACAAAGAATGTGGGAGACGGAGGCTAGCAAAGAGGCTCTGATTTCTAGGTACCCCATGCCCTGCTGTGTGTGCCCCTCTCTCTTGTCTTTCTGCCCCAGCATGCCTGCAGTCACACCTTTCCTGCTGTGTCCTCAATCAACGGTATGCCTGCTGGGCTTTGCAGAGAAGCAGCTTTGTGGGGAGACCATACTCTATAAAATGTAATTTATGGCATTAATAGCATTTGCTGTACTGCCTCCCTTAGGTTATTACAACTGATTAGGCAGACCCTGTAATGGGATTCGATTTTTTAAAAAATGAGGATGACTTGTAAGCATTTGGCTCCCCATTTGATTAAGGTAAAACGAATTGTTCCCCTCCTCCCAGAGTCAGCCAGTTGTAAAGAGGTCTAGGTTTTCATCCTGGCTCACCACTCTCCAAAGACAGAGACCCGCACAAATAGCAGAATAATGTTTCTTCTCCCTTATGGGGCTCCCTTGCCCGCTTCTTTCTGGCTCATAGCTCCATAGGCTGATTATGGAGCAGAAGCTGAAAGGCGATGGGACATTCCTTTTGGGAAATAATTGACTGGAAGTTGGAGATGACAAGAGTGAAGCCTAACTTAATTGATGCCATTAAAAGAACTGGAGCCCTTTGATTCGCATGACTCCCTGATACCAGCTTCTTTCTAGAGGTGCCGGGAGAATGGGTTGACAATGAGAATATAAGGGAGTCTTGCGTAGAAGGAGACACTAAAGAGAAGCACTCATTGTATACCTTTGCCCACTCAGGTTGGGTAATTCCTTGAAGGATAATCCCATAATGCTGTGTAAGGGGACATCCCAGTGGGTTGAAAGAACTCTGAGCCCCCAATGTTGTGGGTAGCATACATGAAGGAGATGCGACTCCATATTGGAGGAAGAATTTTGAGAGAGGAAGGAAAAGCTCAAGTGCAGCCGTTTGAATGGGAAATGGAAGATGTCTCTGGGGCCACTACACATGTGGGGGAGCCAGGCTTTTACCATGGCCCTTGATCTCCAAAATCTGCAACCCTAGAGATTTCTAATGATAGAATTCCTGCCGCCCCCAACACAAGAGTGAGATAGTTTTCTCCTCCAAACATCTCATTTATTCTTGCGGATTCCTTTTTCTACTCTAATCTACATAGTTTCTCCAATTTTTATTTATTGCTTACATGGATGAAGAGGTTGGCTAACCATATATGATAGTCTTTGTGGATCTAGACTTTGGGGGAGATGAGGCTAGGCCAGTAAAAAGAAGTTAACTGTTACCCTCTCTATGAGAGTGATCAGGGAAAATGTCTCTTATTTCTGAACCCCTATTATAACCCTAAACTACAGATATGTGATGTGTGAAATCTTGCCATATGATTCTTGCCAGTTACTTTTCTTTGAGATAGGATAATGAAGGAGAGGCCTTCTAACCAAAGTGGTCCTGGATCCCACCTGCCCTTCCACCAACAGGCTGCTGGCACTGCCAACACAGCTCTCTTCCTACTCATTACAAAGGTAGGAACTATAATCTTTCCTGGAGATGGGATGGGTCAGATCCTGGGTTAGATATCTGTCTGTGTCACTCATGAGCTTAGATGGCTGCCGTGTATACACACACACACACACACACACACACACACACACACACACACACTCTACTGACGTAGAAATAGTTTGGTATATCTAAAAGTGTTCTGAAATTGGCACCAAGGGTTGGGCTTCAAATCCTGGCTCAGCCCCTTATTAGCTCTGTGATTGGACAAGCCATTTTATTTCCCTGAGACTCAGTTTACTTATTTGTAAAGTAAAAAGATTGGACTTGAGGACTTCTAAGTTCTCTTTCAACTCTAGTTCCCATGGAAAAACTGCTTTGTGTTTGAATAATATTTCATATTCTTTTTTTAAAACAATATTTTATTTGATCATTTCCAAACATTACTTATTAGAGACAAAGATAATTTTCTTTTCCTCCCCCCTTTTTCCATAGCCGATGCGTGATTCCAGTGGGTATCACATGTGTTCTTGATTCGAACCCATTTCCATGTTGTGGGTATTTGCATTAGAGTGTTCATTCAGAGTCTCTCCTCAGTCATATCCCCTCCACCCCTGTAGTCAAGCAGTTGCTTTTCCTCAGTGTTTTTACTCCCACAGTTTAATATTTCATATTCTTTCAGGAAAAAAAAAAACAAAGACCCAATAAACTCAGTTACCTTCTCTCCTCTCCATTGTAATGTAGCTTAGATTACAGTCAAAAGAAAACTCTTTAGAGTAATATATCCTTAAGATCCCACATCCATTAAGGACTTTAAGGATCACGGAATCATAGAGTGAGAGTTGGAAGAGACCAAACTAAGACTGTGAGAAATTAGGTGACTTGCTCAGGGTCACACAGAGAACCAAGATCAGAACTCAGGTCCTCTTGACTCCAAGCCCAACACTCTTAATCACTGTAAAAAATGCATTGTCTAGGACATCAAGTGTCAAAGAACTGAAATTCAGTTCTTTTTTTTTTTAAACCTTTACCTTCTGTCTTAGAATTGCTATAAGTATAGATCCCAAAGCAGAACAACTGTAAGGGCTAGGCAAACAGGGCTAAATGACTTGCCCAGGATCACACAGCTAGGAGGTGTCTGAAGCTTGATTTGATCCCAGCTCCTCCTGACTCCCAGGCCTGCCACTCTTTCCACTGAGACACTGCCTGCCCTGAAAACCCAGTTCTCTGAAATCCACAAACAGTGAGAGCCTTTTCCATTACATTGCTCCGCCTCACTAATCACTGGAGAAGCAAACTCTTCCCGACGTGTAGATACAATAATCATGTCTCTCCATGTTCTTTGCTACAGAGTTTTTTTTCTTATTCTTTTTTTATAGGCATATTTTGCTGCATAGAGTACTGTAAAATCCCATGGAAAGGCACCTCCCCTGCAGCCTAAGCAGAATTGGCGTAGAATGTGGAGCTACATGGTTACAGCTCCTGGAAATTCAGTCTTTGGCTCCTGGGAAGATAATACTGGAACCAAATGACACATCCTCAAAAACAACTCTTAAGACAAAAGCCCTTTCCCTCTTGAACCCATAGGGTGAGAGAGAGACACAGAGACAGAGACAGAGACAGAGACAGAGACAGACAGAGAGACAGAAAGAGAGGCTTTTGGAATTCTTCCACATGTTGCAAACATTAGTGAGCTCTGTAAACTGGTCATTAGAGCCAATTTTCAGACCAACCCTAATCCCTGGTGAGATGCATTTCCAACAATGATGAACCTGACAGGAGTTTGCTGTTTCTTTCCTTAGAAAATGCAAGGCAAGAGAGAATTCTGGGAAACAAAGAGGCCAAGGGAATTTTAAAGGAACGGTAGTCTGATGATAAACAGTGCCATAATATTGAGACAGAAAGACAGGAGAGGAGGGGGAAGGAGCCTTTCATCTCTCCTGATTTCTGCAAGCATAGAAGCTAAAGAAACTCAATAATGCTTCTAAATTAAGGATCTGCTACAGTGCAGGTTTGGGCTTTATGTGTTACTCAACATGCTGTCATCTGAGTGATCTATCCCCTGGACAACTCCTGCAGGGCACTGGGGTTAGGGGCTGAGGGGGCTCCAGAGCCCAGCATGAAGTCGCTCTCTGCAGTGGCCAGCAAGGACAGTAAGTCACGGTATAACCATCATCATCACAATTCCCTGACTCCAAGTCCTATATTCTTTTCACTTATGTAGCACTACCCTTATGAAAGAAAGAAGGAAGAAGGGAGGAAGAAGAGGAGGAGGAGGAGGAAGAGGAGGAGGAAGAAGAGGAGGAAGAGGAAGGAGGGAAGGAACAAAGGAAGAACACTTATTCAGTGCTCACTATGTGCCAGGTACTGTGCTAGGTGCTGAGGATACAAATACAAAATCAAGATAGTTCCTGCCCTCGAGTGGTTTATATTTTAATGAAGAGAGAACACAATTTAAGGGAGTAGTCACCAGGAAAGGGAGTTTTACTGCCAATCACTAAGAAGTCATTGGAATTTAGAGGACTGTCCTGTGTAGGGCAGTACAGTGGATAAGAGGAACATGGAGTCAGGAAGACTCATCATCTAAGTTCAAATCTAGCCTTGGACCCTTTGCTTGTTACCCTGAACAAGTCCCTTAACCACCACCCCCTTAACCCTGTTGTCTGTTGGCCTCAGTTTCCTCATCTGAAAAATGAACTGGAGAAGGAAATGGCCACTCTAATATCTCTGCCAAAACAACCCAAAAAACCAACAACCCCAAACCCAAATGGGATCATGAAGAGTTGACTGAACAACAACATCCTGTGGAGAAAGACCGGAACTTGCTTCATTCTGACTTTAGAGAACAGAACCAGGGAGGGAAATGGGTAGAAGTTTCAGAGCATAATGTAGACTGTGTCAGGAAAACTTCCTCACAATTAGAGCTCTAAAAGTGGAATGAGCTGCCTCAAGAGGTGGAGGTTTCTTCTTCCTTGAAGGTCTTCAGGTAGAGATGAGATTTCTCTCTTGTATGGATTGAACTACATGGCCATTGAGGGCCCTTCCAGCTCCCAAATTCTAGGATTTTATGTTCCAGAGATGATGAGCGGAGCCATAGGGCTCATTCCTTTTCCAGAAGCTTTGATGGTATAGATTTGGCGATTGTTCCCAGAGCAAGAAAAAGAGGTGGAAAGGGAGCGGAGGGGAATGTTGCCAGTGGATAGCTAGAAGAATTGTGAAATATTGTCTAGGGCTAGTCAGGGATCTAGACAACTCAGCAGGAAGGTCCACTTCCAAAGCTGAAGGTGTTGGGATAAGGTCTTTAGAGGATGCTGTTGCAAATGGGGAGAGTGCAATCACAATAGAGAAGAAGACAAGATACCCAGCATGGAAGGCCAGTAAGAATTACATGTTAGAATTGAAATTCTAACTCCAGATCCAGCCTTCTTTTCATTAAACCACAATGTTCTCAGAAACCTCACACAGTTCCATTTTCAAGCTCTAGGGACTTTTATTGGGACAATAAATAAGCAATGGAACAACTGACAAGTGGGTTTGTTCACCATATTCTTTTTTTTTTTAAACCCTTACCTTCCATCTTGGAGTCAATTGACTCCAAGGCAGAAGAGTGGTAAGGGCTAGGCAATGGGGGTCAAGTGACTTGCCCAGGATCACCAGCTGGGAACTGTCTGAGGTCAGATTTGAACCTAGGACCTCCTATCTCTAGGCCTGGCTCTCAATCCACTGAGCTACCCAGCTGCCCCCCCCCCCCTTCACCATATTCTTGAACCACTGATCACACAACTTACTGGGTACCATAGTTGTGTCCATTGAGCTACCACTGGCAGCTACTATCAGCCTCTCTTCTAGGGCTGACATGGGTTAAACTAGGACAGGGGATGAGTTACTCCAGAATAAGTACAAGATCATGGATGGGGGCACAGTGGTAGCACAGTGGATAGAGCATCAGGTCTGGAGTCAGAAAGACCTGAATTTAAATCTGGCTTCAGACACTTCCTAGCTCTGTAACACTGGACGAGTCACTTAACTCTTGTTTGCCTAGCCCTTTCGACTCTTCTGTTTTAGAACTTATTCTAAGGCAAGGGTTAAAAAGAAAAAAAAAAGGTCATAGATATAGAGATGGAAGGAACCCCAAATACCATCTAAACCAACCCCCTTGTTTTACAGTTGAGCAAACTGAAACCCAAGTAAATGACTTGCCCAGGTTCACATAGGTAGTTAGTGTCAAAGGTGGGATTTGAACCCAGAGACTCTGGCTCCAAAGCCAGTCTTTGTCCACTGTATAAAACCAAATAAAGAGTGTGCATTTATCATTACAGCCTAGATCTGGTGAGACCTGAGGACCTCAGTTTTACCCATGTGGACCTGGTCCTCCTTTGCCCTTCCTTGAAATCTGCCTGTGAATTCCAAACATCTAGAATGCCCTTGGACTGTGCCCTACATTCTGAGCTCTTCATGGACTGTTTGCCTCATTTCTTCCAGATGAACCCTGACTAACCCTGCTAATAATTAGCCAGGCTTGGTCTCTTCTCTACCCCTCTAGGCACCGGTCCAGCTGCAGCCCCACCCTGTGGGTGGGGATAATAATAGCCAACATTTCTATAGGCCTTTAAGGCTGGCAAAGCCCTTATCTCATTTGATCCTCACAGCAGCCCCAATGCAGCAGCTACTGGAGACATTCTTCTAGTCCTCTTTCTGATCTCCTGGAACTTTAAATGATTTGCCCATGAGCCTACAACTAGTGTCAGCTGGCCAGTCAATGAACATTGATCAATGCTTCCCTTTGTGCCAGCCACTGGGCTAAGCTCTGGGACTATAAACAAGGCAACCCCACCCCCACCCCCACCCCAAACCAAAAGGCCTGTATTCGAGAAAGGATTCAACCCTAGGTCTTTCCCAGATCTGGGTCATGTACCTTTTCCTTCATATTACACTTGTCTTTCTTGGATCACTCTTTGAGTTGGTGGGTTTCCAGTGTTGGTTGAATGAGAATAGAGATGGAATAAGCATTGATTAAGTGCCTGTTCTGTGTTGGGTACCATGTAAAGAAAATACTTTATATATATTATCTGATACAACTATTAAGTGTCTAATGCTGGATTTGAACTCGGGTTTCCCTGACTCCAGGCTCAGCATTCTATCCACTGGATGCCTTATTCTGGGAAACCATATCTAGAATGCGGAGAACTCTCTCTAGACTTTAAACTCCCAGGGAGACTGTTAAAAGTCTTCATTCACATCTATGTTGGGGGCAGGGAGAGAATTTAGGGAGCCATTCTTAGGGCTCACAATTAAAAAAGAAAAGGAACAAGTCTTAAGGCGGAAGATACAAAGAGTTTTTTTAGGATTACACAATTTACACGTAAAGCAATACTGCTGCCACCTCCTACCCCCTCCCCCTGGTCTGGATTTATGTTAAGTTGTTCTGCTCCTGTGGGGATAGAGCAAGACAGCCTTCATAGAGGCAAGTGACTCTCTGTAACAATGCATTATACAATATTTGGAATGACTTATTAAAAAAAAAAAAGTACAATCAGAGTCCTGAAGATGCACTGTAGAACTCTGGGGATGTTTGCCTCCAACATTACTTTAGACTGCTCATCACCTTCACCGCTCCAGTTTTTAAATCCTGAGTCAAGTACAAGAAAATAAAAACCCAAAACCAAACAAATAAAGCCCTGCCAATCTCATCTCTTTTGGGGGGGGGGGGGGCGGGGGGCAATTATCATGTCACGCCCTTTGACAAAAAAAAATAAAGAAAAGAAAAAACCACCAACAGTCCATTTAGAAGCATTTGCTATGGACAATGGAAGGCCCAGATTCATCATTCTCCTGCGTACTGATCCACATCTGTTGGAAGGTGGAGAGGGAGGCCAGGAGCTCTGATCCAGATAGAGTATTTGTGCTCATGTTGGGCAATGATCTTGATGTTCATTGTGCTGGGGGCTAGGGCTGTAATTTCCTTCTGCATCCCATCAACAATGCCTGGGTACATAGTGGTACCACCAGACAATACGATATTGGCATATAGATCCTTACAGATGTCGACATCACACTTTATGATTCAGTTGAAGGTAGTTTCATGGATTCCACTGGACTCCATGACCAAGAAAGATGTCTGAAAGAGAGCCTCTGGGCACCGGAAACTTTCATTGCCAATGGTGATAGCCTGACCATCCAGGAGCTCGTAGTTCTTCTCCAGAGAAGAGCTGGATGCCGTGGTGGCCATCTCCTGCTCAAGTCAAGGGCCACTTAGCTCAGCTTCTCCTTGATGTCATGAACAAATTCCCTTTCAGCTATGGTGGTTAAATTATACCCTCTCTCCATCAGGATTTTCATGAGGTAATCTGTCAGATCACGGCCAGCCAGATCCAGACAGAGAATGGTCTGGGGAAGGACATAACCTTCATAGATAGGCACAGTGTGAGTCACACCATCATTGGAGTCCATCATGATACCATTGGTATGACCAGGGGCATACAAGGACAGCACAGCCTGGATGGCTATGTACATAGCTGGGATGTTGAAGATCTCAAACATGATCTGTGTCATCTTTTCTCTGTTGATTTTAGGGTTCAGGGGGGCTTCTGTGAGTAGTACAGGGTGTTCTTCAGGGGCCACATGAAGTTCATTGTAGAAAACATGATGCCAGATCTTCTCCATGTCATCCCAGTTGGGGAAAAGAACTTAAAAAGCAAAATAAATCATCTGGAAACAGAAAATAGTGTCTTGAGAGCCAAAATTAATCAGCTTGTAAACGAGGCAAAAGAGATGAAAGATGAGGCAAAGAAAATGAAAGATGACTTCCAGAGAAAATCAGACCAGAAAGAGAAGGATGACCAAAAAGCCATGGATGAAATTTAGTCTTTAAAAACTAGAATACAACAACTAGAAGCAAACAACTTCACAAGGCAGCAGGAAACTATAAAACAAAATCAAAAGAATGAAAAAAATTGAGGAAAATATGACACACTTCATCCACAAAACAGATTTAGAAAGCAGGTCCAGGAGAGACAACTCATGTCATTTCAGTTGGTGACAATACCATGTTCAATGGGGTATTTCAGGGTCAGAATACCTCTCTTGCTCTGGGCTTCATCCCCCATATAGCTGTCTTTCTGGCCCATACCCACCATCACACCCTGATGTTTGGGGCACCCTACAATGGAAGGGAAGACAGCTGGAGGGGCATCATTTCCTGAAAAGCCAGCTTTGCACATACTAGATCCACTGTCAACAAGGAGCACAGCAATATCATCATCCATGGCAAACTTTGAAGTGGCAAGTTTAAACCTTTAAGAGAGAGGAGGTGTTTCCGCACCTGGGAGCAGAGGGGAGGCAAATGCACGTTGGGTGAAAGAGCTCACAGCTCTCTCTCTAGACTTTTAGCTAATCTCCTTGTCCTCACCTGTGGCAGGCAGCTAGGCAGCCCAGTGGAAAGAATGCCAATTCTGGAGTCAGGAGGACCTGAGTTCAAATCACTATCAACTCTCACATAGAAATAGTTTTCTTTGGGGGACATATTCCTTAGGGAAGAAAGAAAAACATGCTTTATCCACAGGAAAATATTGGCACTGTATGACTTTCTCATTCAATTTCTGTGTGATTGAATAGAATCAAAAGTTTAGTTTTGTGGAGTTTTTAAGTTCATGGTAGGAAAAGATAACTCAGTGATTAGAGCATTAGGACTGGAGTTGGGAAGACTCATCTTCCTGAATTCAAATCTGGCCTTAGACACTTACTGGCTACGTGACCCCAGGCAAGTCACTTTACCTTGTGTTCCTCAGTTTCCTCAACTGAAAATTAGCTGGAAAAGGAAATGGCCAATCATTTCATCATCTTTGCCAAGAAAACCCCAAAGGGGTCACAGAGTCACACACAATTGAAATGACTAAACAATAACAGGGTATCCCAAAAGCCCTAGTTTTAAAACTTAGCAGTTTTAAGCTTTAATAGCTTAAACTTAAATAGTGTGAAATGTATTAAATTAAAGGCTGGACTAGATTGCCTTGGAGATCCTTTCTAGGTCTCCTAGGTCTCGGCCAATGAGGTTATATATATATGGAATTCTAATAACGGAAATGAGCTAAAAATGAAATGCCCATTAGTCCTAAGTTTATACTCTTAAAAAAAAAAAAGACCATGTTTTCAAATAGTTTTCATTCTTGGGAATTGAATATCATAATATCTATTATAAGACAATTAAAATGTGAAGACAGCTGCAATGGAGTCTGGGATTAAAAGAAAATAATTTAAGGATTTTTTTTTCATTTAGATTCTGATTTAAGACTTCCCCTAAAGCAATCATGACTGAGGTTGGTGCCTCCTGCTTTGGAGTGCTTTGAATTGTGAAAATAGACTTTTTTGTTCTAAATGAAAGCTTACAAAAGAGAAGACATAGGGTCAAAATGTATAGATGTGATTGGAAAAAACAAACACAAATAAAAACCATCAGTGCCGTAGAAATTTCTAGCAAAGACATCCTCTCCTGCAGGAGTAGGAAAAGGAAGAAAAGAGGATGAGAATAGCTTTCTGAGTAGTATCTAGATTAGAAGCACCAGAACTTTGTCCAATGGAGGGCATTTTAGGGCTGTTGGGGTGGGGTGGCTGATTAGCACCTGAATTCAGTGGATAGAGTGCAAGGCTTAGAGTCAGGAGGATTTGAATTCAAATCCAGTCTCCGATACCTACTAGCTGTGTGACTCTGGGCATGCCATTTAACCTTGTTTACCTCAGTTTCCTCATCTGTAAAATAAGTTGGAAAAGACAATGACTAACCACTCCATATCTTTGCCAAGAAAACACCAAATGGGGTCCAACTCAACAAGAATTGGAAACAACCAAACAAGAAAAATGAGCACCCTCTCTGGGTATGTTTCCTCTGTAGCTCAGCCCTGACTCCAGGCAAGGTCCTACCATATATGGTTCCCTTCTCACTTCATCTCCCCCTGGAGAAAAATTTCCCATGCTCTCTCTCCACCAACTTCTGATGTCCACTTCCCCAGTCCAATGGCTTGGATAAATTTTTAGTAGGACAAACTTGTGGCATTCAAGGGTAATTCTTCCCCCTGGGCATCACCTTCTCTGATCCCTATCTTCCCCACAGCACAAAAATGACTAGTGTTAGAGCATTGATAGCCAAGGTAAACTCAGCAGCACTAAGAATAAGCACGACCTTCAGAAGACTGCTTCAGGTAGATGGGGCCAAAGAGGTCCACGTCTTCTCTCTCAGCCTCAAAAGGGGCTTTTTGTCCAATTATATTGCACTTAAGAGATCTTCCCATGAGCCTTTGAGATTATCCTATAGAAGATAAACCTTGTTAACTGTTCTCTGTCCTGTCAACATGGAAATCTAGAGATCCCCAGTTTATTTAGTTTGAGTATAGAAACCCCAGGTTTTGACCTTGTCACAGGAGAGTTTCCCCCTGAGGGAAGGTCCCTCTTCACCAGACAGTGAACTTCCTGGTAGTTTGGGTGGGAACAGCTAATCCCATCCAATATTGAACATCCCTTTTGTCCCAATGGTTTCTTCCCCCTAGGCTAAAGTCCATGACCAAGGTGACCCAGCCCTAGGCTGAGTCTTTCCCTTTTGTGTCCATTGTAGGGCCCCAGCCCCTCACTATTATTCCTGTCTGGAACTTCTCATTTTCCTTTCTTACCATTGTAAAGTCAATCAACTGTCCCTCTAATCCTAAAGCCCCCAGGTCACCTAGAGTGGTATATAGGTTCCCCAAAGTTCTTTTGTTCCTGGGAGTCCATCCTGAGTCGGTGGCACTCCCAGGGGCTGGTGACCAGAGCGTCTTGACTCGGGTGCAGTCTTGGAAATCAGCTCTGTTGTCGTAGTAGCAGCGCTAACCCCTTTTCCCTTGATTAAAGAGTGATTTTGACTATTTAATAGTTCTGTGTTTTTTCTAGTTGACAGTCCTAATGAATTTCCTGAGACTACTGAAAAAGTTAGGGAGTGCAGTGGCTAGAGAACTGGTCACAGAATAAGGAAGACCTAAGTTCATATTTGGATTCATGGACGAGTCACTTACTCTCAGTTTCCTCAACTGTAAAAGGAGGATAATAATAGCATCTACCTCGTGGGCTTGTTACGAGGGTCAAATGAGCTATTTTTTATGGGTTTAGTACAGAGTCTGGCACATAGTAGAGATGCTGATTCCCTCTTCCTGGTCTTCTTAGGAGGGAGATTAAGCATTGCTGATGTCAAGAGTAATGAACTGGAGAAATTAGTCTGAAGGTGAAAAAGCCTTCCAACTTTTATTTTCCCTACCTTATAATTTGTGGGCAATATAATTTGCTAAATTTAATTTCACCCCTTTTTCACTCCTTAAAAGGGGAGCCAAACAGTGAGTATTTATGATATTCTTTTCATCTTCAAAACACTTGGCAGTATTAACTAATTAAGCCTCCCAACACCCTTGATTAGCTTCTCTTTACAGATGTGGGAAAAAGAGGCATGGAAGTCATGTGATGTGCCCTTGGCCATTGAAGGAGATGATGTTTAAAGATAGGATTGGAACTCAAGACTTCTTGTCTCCAACTTTGACCCATAAAACCAACAGAGGAGTCTCCTTCCTTAATGCTTTAAAGGAGGGATTTGATTTGGAGAATGTCATTCCTAAGATTCTTTCAATAATAGTACATTCTCAAAAACACTTTCAATCTCTCAAGTACCCTAAAAATGACTCCCTTTTTGTTGTTCACTCTACAGGGCAGAACGCCACAAGGGCATTCACTTTTTAAATCAAAGGAGTTATTGCAAAAATGAACGAGATTCCCAATTCTCATTGTTTTACTCAGCTGCTTTGTGTCTATTCTTAGACATAAAGCCAACTCAGGAATCCAAGGTAAGACGGCTTTTTCTGGCATCCTCCAAAGATTGCTTCTCTCCATATGCCCAGATGGAGAGCAAAGCAGTTCTTCAGAATAAGAACGAGGTCAGCAATCACGGTTTCCACATAGTCTGGAGGAACTCATTGTCGATTTTAGTTCCAAGGCAATTTCCAAGTCTTGTGGTTTTGTGTATGCGTGTGTGTGTGTGTGTGTGTGTGTGTGCGCGCGCGCGCGTGTGTGTTTTAAGATTGGAAGAATCATTTTAAAGGTGAATCTGGTGAAGCAGCTACTCCAGATATGCTCAAGTCTTCTTGTCAGATTCTAGACTGTGACCATTCCATATGGCAAGTGAAGCTGCAAGAACACCTCTCAGTGATGGATGGACTCCATAGCTTGAATGATAATGGTTATTGTAGCAACGAAAAAGGTGACATGGAATATCTCAAAGGGGAAATGTGACAGCAGGCTGAAATAGTATTAGCAGTTCCCAAATCCATGCCTCCAGCCTTGCTGCAATGCTTTCCATGTCCATCTTACTCCCTGCCTTTTGGGCATTTTTCACTTGGATACCATCTTAGTCTCACATGATCACAGGTTTAAAGATGGAAGGGAAATTAGAGGCCATTGAGTCCAATTCCACTTTGCAGATTAGGATCTCAGGGACTAAGAAGTTAGACTATTTGTTGGGTATTCCCATAAATAATAAGCAAATGAAGTAGGATTCGAACATAGGACCGTAGGTCACATCAGTCCAGTGTGCTATCTACTATGGTAGGCCTTTTCCCAACAGAAGTTAAACCAAATTGGATGAATCTAAAAGCATTTGTTTATTAAACCCTTACTTTGGAGGAAAAGAGGAGATTGGACAACACTTCAAAACAAAGTTTTATTGATAGCATTTGTTTTTACATTTCTACCTTACTCAATGCATCCCTCCCCATTTTCCCTTTTTAAAAAATGCCTCATAACAAAAAATTAAAAGAAAAAACCAATATGCAAGATAGTCTCTATTCAAAGGAATTGTATTCTAATGGGAGAATTAGAAAGGGAAGCCAGTAGGGAGGCAGATAGGTGGTAGGGTGGATAGAGTGCTGGCCTATGAATTAGGAAAACTCATCTTCCTGAGTTCAAATCTGGCCTCAGATACTTACTGGCTGTGTGACCTGACTGACTCATTTAACCCAGTTGGCCTCAATTTCCTCATCTGTCAAATGAACTGGAGAAGGAAATAGCAAACTATTCCTGTATCTTTGCCAAGAAATCCCAGATGGGGTCTTGAAGAGTCAGACACAACTGAATAACAACAACAGCATAAGGAATAGGTACAGTGACAGGGTTTGGACTACTAGGAAGTGACATGGTGACTAAGAGGTGAATAAGAGGCCTATCATAGCCTTAGTTAATTAATTTTTTAAAACTTACTTTCCATCTTAGAATCAATACTTTATACTGCGTCCAAGGCAGAAGAGTGGTAAGAGCTAGTCAATGGGGGTTAAATGACTTGTCCAGGGTCACCCAACTGGGAAGTGTCTGAGGTCATATTTGAATCCAGAACCTCCCATCTCTAGCTAGACTTGGCTCTCAATCCACTGAGCCATCTAACTGTCCCCTAAATCAAAAAGATTTCATGTTAGCCAATCAAACTACCAAGGGGATACTTTATAGTTAAACAAAATAATAAGATTTATTGGGAAGAACAAAAGGTTTAGAATCTCAAGGGAAATAATGGAGGGGGAACCATAAGAGTGAGGGAGAAGACTTTCAGACCTGTCAAGGACTAGAGATGTGGAACACTTCACATAATGTCAGATTTTTTTCATGCGTTGGTTATTTTTTTTTTCTTTAAAGCCTTACCTTCTGTCTTAAAATCAGGACTGTAATTCTAAGACAGAAGAATAATAAAGGCTAGGCAATTGGGATTAAGTGACTTGCCCAGGGTCACACAGTGAAGAAGTGTCTGAGGCCAGATTTGAAGCCAGGACCACCCTTCTCCAATTCTGTCTCTCTATCCACTGAGTCACCCAGCTGCCCCATGTGTTGGTTAATTTTGCAGAATTGGTTTTTTCTTTTAATTTTTTTGTTATGAGGCATTTGAAAGGGAAAATAGGGAGGGATGTTTTGAGAAATGTAGAAATGTCAAAACAAAAGCTATCAATAAAGCCTTATTTTTAGGTGTTGTCCAATCTCCTCTTTTCCTCCAAGACAGTTCTGGATTCAATATTTTGCTAGTCTTACGTCTCTTATATCTCTTCCCGTCTTCCCCATCAGTGTGCAAGCTCCTTGTAGTCAGGGATGGTCTTATATGTTTTATTCCTCTCAGGGCTTTTCATATAAAAATACCTTGATTGCTTGATTGATAAAATCTCATGTGAAATCCTCCCCTTTTCAGTAACCTACGCAAAGAGAAGATAATATATAACTGGGCTCCTATTGAGATGGTAACTGCACAAAAATGCATCCTGAATATCCCCAGGCAACACTGGTGTCACGGCCTACTTGGCACATACACTCAGTCAGCTATGACAAATGTCATCGACTGAGCAGCATGTGAATGATGAAGCCCCGGAAGTTCACTTTTCCAACGTGACATTGATGTATGACCTGGGTAAATGTCTCACAAAGCTTGTAATATTTCCCTCAAAGACACTGAAAATTATGGATTTCAAGTCCAATAAATGTTGATTTCACATGAATTTTTAATGAGAGAACTGGAGTTTGGTGTATTTGTTTTTTAACCTATTCAAATGTGTCCCCTGCGAAACAAATCATAACCTGTTCCATATGCATTAGTGCTTTCTGATCTTTTATAAATAACACTCTAAATTAACCCTAGGAAAACAGGTGTGTGATAAAGACAGAAAGTGTCACGGGTTGGGGGGAGAGAAAGGTAGAGGAAGAAAAGGAGGGGGTAAAGAGAATGAGAAGGAGAAAGAGAGAGGAGAGAGGGAAAAAATAAAGAGGACTGAGAATAAGATGAGGGCAAGAAAAGAGAAAGGGAGAGACAAGAGGGGAGGGAGGAAGAAAGAAAAAGGGGAGAAATGGAGGGAAAAGAAAGAAGAAAAGAAGAGAAAAAAGAAAAATAATAAGAAAGGAGGGGAGAAAAAAGAGAAAAGGAGAGAGAAGGGGAGGGAGGAAGAGAAAAGAGGGAGAGATGAGGGAGAAAGAGAATAATAGAGAAGGGGAAGAAAAATATTTTAAGGAGATATTATGAATAAGAGAGAGGAAGGAGAGGAGAAAGAGGGAAGGGAGATAGAAAGGGAGGAAGAAAGATAAAAGGGGAAGAGATGGAGGGAGAAAGAATAAGAGAGAAGAGGGGAAGAAAAAGTTTTAGAGGAGATAAAATAAGAGGGAGGGGAAAAGAGAGAGGGAAAGAGGGAGAGGGTGAAAAAGAAAAGAGGGAGGGGAGAAAGAGAGTTAATTTAATACATCAAATATTTATTAAGGGGTAAGGACCTACTATGTACAAGGCAGGCAGTGTGCCAAATACTGAAGATACAAAGACAAAAATTAGTCCACGCCCTCAAGGAGTTTATGTTCTTTTAGAGAGAGAAAATTGGGCAGAAAGAGATGTGGGAATTAGAGAGCAACTCATTCCCCCCAATCCAGTCATACAGAGAGAAGCAGGTCTTCTCAGCTTCAGTCAGCAAATTTGAGTGATGTCCTGGGACCTAAAATTTCAAATATTAGTGGACACGTTTCTGTAGTACAGCACAAAGTCATTAATTTCTTTGGCATTTCACCACTTCATGGCTGCTGAGCATTCCCAGTATGTTCAGGTTAATAGAAAAGTGCAAACCCAGGAAGTTTTATGCCTGCATAACTCTAGTTAAAAATACAATCTTGGGCAGTATTTATAAAAGGGGAGATTGCGTCCGTGCTGGTCCAACAAGCGGTATTAAAGAGATGAGAAGGCACTGTTCTCTTTTTTAATTGCCTTTCTCCACTCCTGGATTCTAATCACTGGAACAATTTCACCTTCAAGGGCACACTTCTAGCTGTGATGTAAATGGCACCAATATACAATGTGTACCCTCGGCACTCTTCAGGGTGAAGCAGAGAGGAAAAAGTGACTTCAAGCGTGAGAACAGGCTTGTTGTTGTTGGATTTTTCCCCCCTGAAATATTAAATACCTTTCGGTGCTCAGTAAGCTTCCCCTCCTGACTTTCCAACATCCAGAAACACAGGCTGTTACCATTAGAGGGAACTTTAGAGACTATTCGCAGGATCAGAGATTTTAGAACCAGATGGATCCTTGGACACAATCTAGTTCGACTCCCGGCCACCCCAACTCCCAAGAATTTTACGATTCAATTCCACAAATATTAAATAGCACCTCTGTGCAAGGTACTATAGTAGATGCTGGGGACACAAAGACAGAGATGGAATTGTCCCTTTCCTCAAGGTGCTTACATTCTAACACGAGGATGAGGTTTCTATGGCCGCTCCAATTGGAGGGAAAGTCCGGAATTTTTGAGGGTCCACACTTAATCAATCCCTAGAACCCTAAGGAGAGTAGTAGTGGTTTCCCTCCAGGGACTTGGTCCAACAATGCAAATGGGAATTGGGCAGGTGAGCCTAGAAAGAAACTCCATAAGTATGAACAAAATCTGGGTGGCTCAGTGGATGGAGAGCCAGGTCTAGAGATGGAAGGACCTGAATTCAAATATGGCGTCAGATACTTTCTAGCTGTGTGACCCTGGGCAAGTCACTTAACCCTCTTTGCCTAGCCCTTACCACTTTCCTGCCTTGGAATCAATACACAGTATTAATTCTAAGAGGGAAGGTAATGGTTTAAAAATAAATAAATACGGAATTATTTGGGATGGAGGAAGACATTAGTACCTGGGGGAGAGGAGCTGGAATGAGAAAAGGCCTCTGATAAGAGGTAGGAGCCCTTGAGCTGGGATTTTGAGGATTCTAAAGATTTTTAAGAGGAGGAGATTAGTTGGGAGTATACATTCCAGGCATGGCAGAGGGCTTATGCAAAGGTACAGGGATGATCAGAGGTGACATTTATATAGTTCTTGAATGTTTATCAAGTATGCAGTTAAGCAAATAGACAGTAATATTAAAAAGGAGAGGGCATTAATGGCTGTAGGGATTAAAAAAGGGAACTGAGTCTCACAAGCTCCTGGTCACGTGGCTAGTGAGTGGCAGAGCTGGGATTTGAACCCTGGTATTGTTCTGATTCTAAATTACACACCTAACCAGTACTGTATCCTACTGCCTCCAACCCTCTTGTTTTATAGAAAGAAGCTTTAATGGGAGCCTCAATTCCCAGTCGTTATATACAATGTTAAATAATGTTCCCAATGTTAGATACAAATTTGGTTTAAAAAACTATTTGCTTTGCTCTCACCCAAGTGAAATCTCTTCCTCTCCCTACCACAACTCTCCCCCACACCCTTCTCCAAAGAGCTACATATTTAGTCTTTAAAAAAAAAACAAAAAAAGAACAAATACTATCTAGTTAGATATTTAGTCTTTTTATTTTACGTTATTTTTTAAACCCTTACCTTCCAACTTAGAATCAATATTGTATATTGGTTCCAAGTCAGAAGGGCTAGGCAATGGGGGTGAAGTGACTTACCCAGGGTCACACAGCTAGGAAGTGTCTGAGGCCAGATTTGAATCCAAGATTTCCCGTCTCTAGACCTGACTCTCCTGCCTCCCCTTCCCCCCGATATTTAGTCTTAAGAAATGTAGCCCTAAAGGTTAGTACATTAGGCTTGTAGTCTGATGAGACAGATTTAAAAGACTCAAGTTCAGAGTTGTCGTCTGTCCTTGGAAGAATAGTTATGGGACATATGACTGTCTTGAATAAATGACCACAGTCAACAATATCCCTTAGGGATGTAACACGGGGAAGGGAACTATGTCCTAGTTTCTGAACCATCTCCGCTGAAGAGAAATGGGAGCCTGGGGATGGGATGGGAGTAGTTAGTCTAAAGAAGTCTTGATGCCAAATAAGGATGAACGGGTCCCTTTGAAAAAGGGCAGGGATGGGGGCAGCTGGGTGGCTCAGTGGATTGAGAGTCAGGCCTAGAGATAAATCTGGTCTCAGATACTTTCCAGCTGTGTGACCCTGGGCAAGTCACTTGACCCCCATTGCCTAGCTCTTACTACTCTTCTGCCTTGGAGCCAATACACAGTATTGACTCCAAGATGGAAGGTAAGAGTTTTTAAAATAAAAATAATAATAATAAAAATTAAGAAAAAGGGCAGGGATGTCACCCAACCGTCCCCACCAGCCACCACACATATATATTCACACATATACATAATACCACAACCTCTGAATATTGGTAAGTGCTTTGAGATCATAGAAAAGAGATGGGGGCCCTCAGCCTCTGCATGCTGAGGCTCTGCCTTTCTTACCTCTGTGTTCATTCCCTCTAAGTTCTTCCTTTTGTCCTTTATGCCAGAAAACCCTGTATGAAGAAGGAGGTGGTGATGAAGTCATTTTTGAGCTTGGGTTGGAGACCATGATAGGGAAGAACAGGAGTCTCACCCCAATCCCATCACCCTAACCCCAAGGTAAAGATATGATCTGATCTTTGTTATGCACAAACAAACAAATAAACAACTAACTAAATAATTACATATATAAACAAACAAATGAGTGAATAAATAAATAAACAAATAAATAAAAATCCCTATTTGGGATCCTAGCTGTGCTCAGAAAGGTGGGTCTCAGATACCCTTGGGCTTCAAGCAAAAGAACACAAAAGGAGGAGCTAGGTGGCTCAGTGGATTGAGAATCAGACCTAGAGACAGGAGGTCCTGGATTCAAATGTGACCTCAGCTACTTTCTAGCCATGTGACCCTGGGCAAGTCACTTAATCCCCCCAATGCCTACCCCTTACTTCTGCCTTGCAACCAATATACAGGGCTGATTCCAAGAAGGAAAGTGGGGTTTAAAAAAAAGAAAAAGAACCCAAAGAAATGCTAGGGGTGGGTCAACTGCTGGTGTATATGAGAAATAAGATCTGATTTATCAGAAGCTATCTTTAACAGAATTAAAGGATGCAACTTAGTACTGGATGCCAGTCAGAAATAAAGGGGAAAGGGATAAGGTCCCCTAGTTCTTCCATATTTAAAGGCTTTTTTCTTCTTTTTTTTTTAGAGACCCAACAGCTTTTGTCCCTAGAAGTCTCTTTTTGAAGCAGGAATTATAGATAGCTATAGATGGATATGTATGTACTTTTAAAAATAACCCTTATTTTCTATTCTAATAACAATTTGAGGGTTAAGTGACTTACCCAGGGTCACATGGCTAGGAAGTATCTGAGGGGGCAGATTCAAACCCAAGACCTGACTCCAGCTTGGTGTTCTATCCACTGTGCTCCCTAGCTGCCCCCTTAGGAGGTATTACCAGGGCTGCTTCTGTCCACAACCACTTCATGTATCAAGAAAGCTGCATCACACCCATCTTCTCTGTGTATCCTCTCACCTAGCCAGGTAGAGGTACTTAAACTTCAGATTGCTGCAGAGGGAAACTCCAGCCTTTAATCCTAATCTCTGGTTCTCAAACCTCCAAACTCACTCACTCTCTCTCTCTGTCTCTCTGTCTCTGTCTCTGTCTCTGTCTCTGTCTCTGTCTCTGTCTCTGTCTCTGTCTCTCTCTCTCTCTCTCTCTCTCTCTCTCTCTCTCTCTCTGTCTCTCTCTCTCTCTCTCTCTCTCTCTCTCTCTCTCTCTCTCTCTCTTTCTTCCTCTCTCTCTCTGTCTCTGTCTCTCTCTCTGTGTCTCTCTCTCTGTCCCTCTCTCTGTGTCTCTCTCTCTGTGTCTCTCTCTTCCTCTCTCTGTCTCTCTCTCTGTCCCTCTCTCTTTCTCTTTCTCTGTCTCTGTCTCTCTCACTCTGTCTCTCTCTGTCTCTCTCTGTCTCTGTCCTCTCTCTCTCTCTCTCTCTCTCTCTCTCTCTCTCTCTCTCTCTCTCTCTCTCTCTCTCTCTCTTTCTTCCTCTCTCTCTCTGTCTCTGTCTCTCTCTCTGTGTCTCTCTCTCTGTCCCTCTCTCTGTGTCTCTCTCTCTGTGTCTCTCTCTTCCTCTCTCTGTCTCTCTCTCTGTCCCTCTCTCTTTCTCTTTCTCTGTCTCTGTCTCTCTCACTCTGTCTCTCTCTGTCTCTCTCTGTCTCTGTCCTCTCTCTCTCTCTCTCTCTCTCTCTCTCTCTCTCTCTCTCTCTCTCTCTCTCTCTCTCTCCTCTTTCCAGATAAGGTTCTCAAGCATCTCCAACTACAAGTTCCCAACACTAACATTTTCAATATAACCTTCAAAGTTAAGGTTTACTTTAAACTTCAAGGTTTGCAAAGTGCTTTACAAATATTATCCCATTTAATCCTTAAGACAACTTTGGGAGGAAGGGGCTATTATTATCCTCATTTTATAGAGTAAGAAACTGAGACAGAAAGGAATTAAATGAGTCTCTTCAGGGTTTAAAGCAGGTTTTGAACTTAAGTCTTCCTGAGAACCAGTCTAGCATTTTGTCCAGAGGCTTCACTGAGGGAATCTTAGAACCACAGAAAGCCAGAGTTGCAGGGGACTTTGGGAACTATCTACTAATGCCTCTACTTTGAGAAGAATCCCTTCCACATCATCCCTGTCTGATTTTTCAGTCAAGATCTCCAATGTGGGTTAAGCCATCATGTCCAAGCCTCTAGGTGAAGATAACCTGTTCCACTTTTGGAAAACTCTAGTAGGAAATGTCCCTTACATCTGTCTGAGATCCTCCTCTTTGTACCTTCCATCCCAAAGTCTGCTCTTAATTCTGCCCTCTGGAACCAAACACAAGTAGAATCCTTCCTCTTCGAAAGAACTGTGGGAGTAGAAACATAGAAGAAAAACAACTGCTTGATCACATGGACCAATGGGGACATGATTGGGGATGGAGACCGTAAAACAGGGGTCCCAAAACTTTTTATACAGGGGGCCAGTTCACTGTCCCTCAGACTGTTGGAGGGCCAGACTATTTAAAAAAAAAAAAACTATGAACAAATGAGTATACTGCTGTCTGGCATAGCGAAGGCTGCAGCTCTGGCTGTGATGGGCCTGTCACACCTTGCACAGGCCCATCACGGCCACCACTATACCAGGCAGCAGTATACATAGTATGGAATCCCCTCCCCCAGATCATGCTCAGTATGCTGACATCTTCAATTGTGCAGCCACATAATCCTTTGCATGGCGCCTCGTTCTCATTCAGTTACTCTCAGAACAAGGAGACACGCAAAGGATTATGTCATCAAATATAGTAGTACTGTATGTGAGTGACGCCATGCTTTGTGGTGCCACCACATACAGTGCTCCACCACCAATGAAAGAGGTACCCCTTCCGGAAGTGCAGTGAGGGGCTGGATAAATGACCTCAGGGGGCCACATGTGGGTCATAGTTTGGGGACCCCTGCTCTAAACGATCACCCTAGTGCAATGATCAATAATATGGAAATAGGTCTTGATCAATGACACAAGTAAAACCCAGTGGAATTGTTCATTGGCTATGGGAGGGGAGAAGGAAAGAACATGAATCGTGTAACCATGGGAAAATATTCTAAATTAATTAATTAAATCTACAAAAAAAAAAAAGAATCCTTCCTCTTCGAGGCCAAACTGTAAGTATTTGAATAAAGTTAACATGCTCCCCTTTAGTCTTTTCTTCTCTAAACTAAACACCATTTGTTCCTTTGGCCTGGAGGAAGTTAGGTGGCTCAGTGAAAAGAGCACTGGACCTGGAACTACAAAGACCTGAAATTAAATCCAGCTTTAGACTCTCTCTCTCTCTCTCTCTCTCTCTCTCTCTCTCTCTCTCTCTCTCTCTCTCTCTCTCTCTCTCTCTCTATATATATATATATATATATATATATTTTTTTTTTTTTTTTTTTAAGCCCTTACCTTTCGTCTTGGAATCAATACTGTGCATTGGTTCCAAGGCAGAAGAGCAGCAAGGGCTAGGCAATGGGGGTCAAGTGACTTGCCCAGGGTCACACAGCTGGGAAGTGTCTGAGGCCAGATTTGAACCTAGGACCTCCCATTTCTAGGCCTGACTCTCAATCCACTGAGCTACTCAGCTGCCCCCACTTACTCTATATTTGATCCTGGGCAAGTCACTTAACCCTTCTTTCTGCCTCAGTCTCTTCATGTGTAAAATGGGAATAAGACTAGTAGTTACCACCTTCTAGGCTAATATTTGTAAAGTACTTTACAAACCTTAAAACCTCATATAAAGGCTAGTCATATTTTCTCAACCAGTTTTAGTATGGCATGATCTAGAGGCCATTGAATATGGTGCCCTCCATTTAGATGCTCTTCCATTTCTATTTTTTATTTTTATTATATATATTTTATAAATTATTATATAAATAAAGCCTACCTACCTACCTAAAATTCAGCACTCCTGAACTGAACATACTCCAGATGAAGTTTGACTAGGGCAGAGCACAATAGGACTATTACTTCCCGAATCCTGGACATGATTTTTCTTTTAATGTGGTCTAGGCTGGCATTAGCTTTGGGGGTACTCTATCATACGGGTGAGACAGGTTGTATGTAGTCCACTAAAACACTGGTTTCCAAAGTAAAGGCAGAAGCTAAGGGTTTTAAAAAAAGAAAGAGATACATGGCTCCTCCATCATCTACTTGGTTATTTTTAACCCAAGAATAGTCATTTACATTTATCCTTACTAATTTCTTTCTTATTTGATTCGGTCCATGGTTCTAATTTATCTTTATTAAAATCTACATTATCTAATTTTCTATATAATTAAATATCCGACATGTATAAATATCTACATAATCTAATTATCAAGGTTACTTTGGAGCCAGGATCAGTTGGGCCAACCAAACTATTGGGATTTTATGCCAGTTGAGTTTGGAAAGAAAAATCTGAATTCTAGAAATGTGTCCATTTCTGAATTTTTTTAAAAAGTTAATTTGTTTCTCAATAAAAGTTCTTTTTGACCTTCTCTAATTGCCTTAAATAAAATAAGAGAGATGCATTTGTCCACATTTTAGGCAAAGCAAGTCTCTTAGAGACCAATGGACAAAGTATTGGACCATCCCAGAGAAGAGGATGTGCCAGTGGCATTGGGGGAAGTATTCATGTTGGGTTGAGGTCTGAGAGTGGGAAACAGAGCAAGGGTCAGTGGTAGAAAATGGTGTTTTTCCCTTTAGAACATTCTCTCACTCTCTTCACAGAGGGATCTTTTCTTTTCATTCGCATGGGAAGATTATTCACCTCCAACTCACCAATTCTGTAATTGTCACCTTCCTCTTAAACATGACAAATCCTCGTTTGGTACGCCCTTCTCAAAGTTTGGGGGCTATTTTGACATTACTAACGTCTGGCCTCAGTATATGCTCCTTGGTGGCTCCCTATTGCCAACATAAACTATTGTATAGACTCATAAAATATGAATTCCTGTACTCTATTTGCAGTTTTAAGTCCTTCACAATCTGGCTCCAGTTTACCATTCCAGGTTGATTACACATTACTCCTCTCCACACACTTTATATTTTGGGCCAAATGGCTTTCTTAGGTTTTTATTTTTGTGTCCTTCCTCATTTCTACCTCTTAGAATTGCTTCTCCCTTCAAGGCTTGGTTCAAGAGACTTTTTCTAGTCTCTCTCTTAGATGATATTCTTCCTCCCCCCTCCCCCCAAATTACTTTGCACCTGTAATTTATGTAATTTCTACTTCCTTATATGTGCATATGAGGAAGCTAGGTGGCACAGTGAACAGACCTCTGGACCTGGAGTTAGGAAGACCTAAGTTCAAATCCAGACTCAGACACTTTCCAAGTGGTAAGATCTTGGGCAAGTCATTTAGCTTTTTCAGCTCCTGTTTCTGGGAGGGTGATAATAGCACTTACCCTCTGGAACTCTGAGCATAAAACGAAATAATATTTGTAAAGTGCTCTCCGCACCTTAAAGTTCTATAGCATCATCATCATCATCACCATCATTATTATTGGAAGAGTGTAAACCCCTTGAAGGCAGGGACAGTCTTAGTTTTGTCTTTATCTCCTCAGCACTCAGCAGGGCCTGCTATAGAGTAAATATTTTGCTCCAGGACCAGCTCATATGTCCTGGAGTTTTGAGGAAAGGCTTTGTAGTTTAGGTGTGTCTCTAAGATGGAGTCTATTCCCCAGGAACTCTGCACAACATCACCCTCTTTCTCTATGCTTCCTGGTATTTTTCCTTGATGACAAGAAGACAAGCCAGCTATGGACAGCTGTGGTTTGTTTGTTTATTTTAATTGGCAGTTGTTATCTAATTCTGAGATTATGTTGGAGAAGCAATATGTTACAATGCAAAGAGCCTTTAATTTGGATGCAGAAGCCTTGGGTTCAAATCCTGGATTGACTACTTTTGTTGTTATTCAGTTGTGTCATACTCTTGGTCATGCCACTGGGAGTTTACTTGGCAAAGAGAGTGGAGTGGGTTGCTCTTTCTTTCTCCAGTTTATTTGACAGATGAGGAAATTGAGGCCATTGGGTTAAATGACTTTCCCAGGGCTACAATCATCATCATCATCATCATCATCATCAATAAGTAGCATTTATAGAGCACCTTAAAGTTTGCAGAGAGAGCCTCCCAACAACCCTGTGAAACAAGTGCCATTATTATTCCCATTTTATAGCTAAAGAAACTGAGGCACAGAAAGGTAAAGTGACTTGCCCAAAATCACATAGCTAAGAAAATGTCTGAGGCAGAATTCAGACTCTGGCTTTCTTGTCTCTAGCTCCTGTTGATAGAGTTGAAGGCAGACGTAATGGTGATGGTGGTGGCGGTGGTGATAGTACAAAGTTACTAAGACAGAAAGTAAGAGTTTTTTAAAATGGGGAAGTTGAATTCCAGTTCTAAATTTCTGCTCTCTAGTAATGCTTTGGAAATGTCAGTAGTAGCAGTGGCAGCTAGGTGGCCCAGTGGATGGAGTGTCGGGTCCGGAGTCAGGAAGACTCATCTTCCTGAGTTCAAATCAGGTGTCAGACACTAGCTCTATACCTGATGTATTGGATAGAGCACTGGGCTGGGAATCAGAAAACTCATCTTCCTGAGTTTGAATCTGGAATCATATACTTACTAGCTGTGTGACCTGGGCAAGTCATTTTACTCTGTTTGCCTCAGTTTCCTCATCTGTCAAGTGAGTTGGAGAAGTAAATGACAAACCCCTCTATTATTTTTGTCAGGAAAACCCCAAATGGGGTCACAAGAAGTCAGACACAAAAAAATGACTGAACAAGTCACTTAGCTCTGTTTGCCTCAGTTTCCTCATCTGTAAAATGAGTTAGAGAAGGAAACAGCTAAATGACTCCCGTACCTCTGCCAAGAAAACCCTGAAGCATTGGACACAACTGAACAACAGAACAAAGAAGGAAACTGAATCTCAGGTTAAATGACTCACCCATGGTTAGAGTAAATAGTTCAAGTTGGAGATGGGACACAAGCTAGATCTTTCCTAACCCCAAGTCTCGTGTTTTTTGATTCTAGACATTTCATTTCCTCACGTGTAAAATGGTGATAATGAGACGGAAGCAGTGGGATTTAGTGGATTGAGGCTTTGCTTTAGAGCCAAGGTGATGTGGGTTGAAGTTTTGACTCTGATTCATACTAGTTGTATAATCAGGAATAATTCCCTTAAAACCTCTGTAGCTCTCTAAAAATATAATTTAGAAATGAGTTGCCAATCTTCATCAATGGAGGGCATTTCCACGTTGGGAGTTCTTCACACCAAGGAGAAAACAGAGGACTGAACAAAAATGTTAAGAATCTCTCATGCTTTTCCATTGTTGAGAGGCTAAAGAATGCTGGATAAATCTGAACTATTCCCATTTCTGCTCTGAAGAGATCCATTTGATGAGTTTCCTCTCTTCACCGAGTCCTTTAAACTCCCACACCAACATTTCTCCTTTCCCATTTACCTCCTTATTAATAGATGCTATTGGCTGAATTCCTCTTCAGTGTCCTCCAGACTTGCCCACTTGGCTGCATCCATTTCCCCCAATGTACATCCCTGTTCTTGAAAAACTGCTGAAAATGCATATGTGATTGTTCCTCTTAATTGGGGCTGGGGGGGAGGTGTGAGAGGGATTTTTGCTGTGACTCAAGGTTCACTCCAGGAGAAGCGAATCGCTGGGAAGGAGGGGGAAGCCTTTGTGCTAAAAAACAAAACAAAACAAAAAACCTCTCTGGTGTCCAGCAATTCTCCCTTTCCCTACGTGAAAGGTCCCGGTCGCTGGACTTCTGACAGCCTCCACTTCCCATCCGTCTCTCGTCCCCCACTTCTCTATCTGAAATCATCTAGAATATTAATGGATTTCCTAGGTTTGCTGCAAATGAATCTGATTCTTTTATCAAGCTGGAAAATGTGTTGTTGGATCTTGCCTAAGCTGGCATTACAGGAGAGGTAACAGAAAGCTGCCTCAGTGTCTGTAAAATTTAATCTAACTTAAACATCTATATCATTTCTTTCACTGAAAAACGAGATTTAGCTGAGAAGGTTTCAGGGCAAACCCATTACCAGGAAGACAATCTGTCAGAGATTTATAGGTACCAAACAGTCCTCTAAACCTCTTACAGAAGTACCGGAGCCCCAGGAGGGCTCCTCGTGTAGTACAACATTACCCAGAAGGTAATCGGCGTCTCCATGTAGGCAATTCTGGTCAGAAAGATGTAGATAGGTGAGCTTTCGGGATGACATCATTTCTTGTCTTTGCTCTTCTGTATGATCATGCAAAACATATTTCCACATCGGCCATGCTGTGAGAGAATACTCGGCTAAAACCAGAACACAAAAAGCAAAACACAAAAATAAAATAAAGTGAAAAAGAACATGCTTGCATGGCCATTGGCCCTCCGCCGCTTCTTCCTCTGGAGAGGGTGAGTGTTTTCATTTGTCATTGCTGTGAATAGCTACGATGACATCATTTCTAATCCATGTAACAGAGAGGTTGTACGGTACATTTTGCAGATGAGGAAACTAAGGTTCAGAGCAATTAGGTAACCTGGCCAAAGTCCTTGTTTTTGTTTTTGTTGGGAACCGTGATTTCATCTGGAGAGAGCATTGCCCATGTGGAAACACCCAGTTGGGCAACTCTTTGGTTTGAAAGTTGCCTGGGGGCTTTGAGAGCTTAGAACAACCACTGTGTGTCAGAGGCAGCATTTGAACCCAGATCTTCTTGACTTCAAAGCCAGTCCTCTAGCCATCTGGAACTAGTCTCAGTCAGTGATATAGCTATTAATTGGTAATATTTATAAATTTTTTAATTTTTATAAATTTTTATTTTTTTAACCCTTCCTTCTGTCTTAGTATCAATTCTAAGACAGAAGAATGGCAAGGGCTAGGCAATCAAGGTTAAGTGACTTGCCCAGGGTCACACAGCCAGGAAGTATCTGAGATCATATTTGAGTGCCTCTCTATCCACTTTCCCCCCCTATTTTAATTTATTAGATCATTCCTATGGCCAAGGGTCCAAGCTCTCTTTTTACAAGCCTTTCCTTCCTTTCCTTCCCTGGCTCTCTGTCCACTGTGCCACCTACCCACAGACCAAGGAGGAGGCAGAGCCCAGTAATACTGCTTTCCTTTGGTTGTGCATTTAATATAGTTAAATAATAATTATTTATTCAAACCTGTGATTATATTGGCATAAGAAACTTCTAGTGAGGTGATGAAACTCCATCTAACTATTCAGTTGAGTAACTGCTCAGCAATGTATAGTTTCGGCCACCTGGGCCATTGAAGGGTTAGTGACTTGGCACAGGTCATCCAGGCAGTATGTGTCAGAGGCAGGACTTGGACTCAGCTCTCTACCCCTATGCACACTGCCTCTCTCTTGGTTTAAATTACATGCCATGGGGGCACCTAAGTGGCATAGTGGATGGAGCACCAAGCCTGGACTTGGGAGGACCTGGATTCAAATTTGACCTCAAACATTTCTTAGCGATGTGACCCTGGGAAAGTCACTTAACTCTGTTCATCTAGTCCTTTGTTGTTTTTAAGACAGAAAGTAAGGGTTTAAAAAAAATTTGTTTTTAAACTCTAATTCCTGCCTTCACTTAGTTCTAAGAAAGAAATAGGTAGGTTTTTCCCCTTTCTGCTTAATAAGGAAGATTTGCTGCCTTTTTGTAATAACATACTATTCTCAGAGCTTTCTCTAGCCTAGGCTAGATAGCGACAAGACCTATAATTTGATTTGTGTAGGGATTTTGAAGTGAGAAAATTCCCTCTCCCAATGCAAGTCAGTACCTCTATTGCCAATTTACAGTCTTAGAAATTTGCTGAGAGCCCTGGGAGGTAAAGAGACTTGTCCAAGACCACACAGCCAGAATATATCAGAAGATATTTGAACCTGAGCTTGACTGGCTCTCTAGCGACTATGCCACACCAAATCAGAGCGATTATTCCTGTTTCTTGAAGCTTAGGAGTCCGCATGGCTGTGGACACCAGGTGACTGCCACCTGCCTTCCCTTGATTGTTCATTTAATATATTAAAAAAATATATTATTATTGATCCAGACTTGTGGGTTTATTGGCACAGAGAACTGCCACCTGGTCCCTACAGCAACATGGTACCCCAGGCTTTGGGAATCGGGGCCAAGGAATACGAAGTAACTCTGCCAGCTATTCCTTCCTTCCTTCCTTCCTTCCTGCCTTCCTGCCTTCCTTCCTTCCTTCCTTCCTTCCTTTCTTTCTTTCTTTCTTTCTTTCTTTCTTTCTTCCTTCCTTCCTTTCTTTCTTTCTTTCTTTCTTTCTTTCTTTCTTTCTTTCTTTCTTTCTTTCTTTCTTTCTTTCTTTCTTTCTTTCTTTCTTTCTTTCTTTCTTTCTTTCTTTCTTTCTTTCTTTCTTTCTTTCTTTCTTTCTTTCTTTCTTTCTTTCTTTCTTTCTTTCTTTCTTTCTTTCCTTTTTTTTTTTCAATGCTCCAAACACTCATCTATCTCTAGCCCCATACACAGTGAGGCAGCAACTTGGTGGATGAGAAAAAAATGCTAGTCTGGGAGTCAAGAGGCCTCAATTTGAATCCTACCTCCTGGGCTTACTAATTAAGAGTAGGGGAACATGGATAAGGCACATAACCTCACTGTCTCGGTTTTCCTTGCCTATAAAACAAGGATAATAATGGTACTTAATTCCCAGGGTTACTGTACCACACGACTGAAACGTTAGAAAATAACTTACACTGGGTTCAAATCTGATCTCAGACACTTCCTAGATTTTTTTTTACCCCCATTTGCCTAGCCTTTGTGTTATAGAGTTACTACTAAGACAGAAAGTAAGGATTCTAAACGTATATATAATATATAAATTATATAAATATACACAGATAAACATATTTTATATGTATATGTATATTTTTAGATACTGTTTTTTATATATTTTATATTTATTCATTCACTTATTTGTTTGTTTATTTATTTGTTTTTAATAACTCTTACTTTCCATCTTGGACTCAATAATATGTATTTGTTCTAAGGCAGAAAGAAGATCAATAAGGGCTAGACAATGGGATTTAAGTAACTTGCCCAGGGTTAACTGCTAGGAAGTGTGTGAGGCCAGATTTGAACCCAGGACCTTCCATCTTTAGGCCTGACTCTCAATCCACTGAGCCAACTAGCTGCCCCCTTGTAAAAATTAAAATTAATCTCAAATAAAAATATTATATTTTAAGAGATTTATTAAAGATCATTAGAAATAAAGGAATAAAAGGGATACAAAATAAAAACCACATGCCCATGGCTCATTAACCTGTTAAAACCCCCACACTTACCACCACCATGCTCGGGACACGAAGCCAAAGAGACCCTGAGCAGGACTGCCCACTGAATTTATCCCCTATCTAAAGGAAGTATGTAATGACAGGAAGTTAATGGACTCCCAGGAAATGTAGTTCTTTTTTAGGGTAACATTTTCAATTATACACCCTTAAATATATTTAAATATAAAAGTCAGCACATATATTGCTCTCCTAGTTCTGCTTCAATTGCTGTAACAATACGGTTACTATAGGTCTTCCTATGTATCACTGAATTCCTCACATTAGATCTTTCTCAAGGAAGCTAGATGGCACAGTGTATAGAGTTCTGGACCGGGAGTCAAAAAGGCTCATCTCTGTAAGTTCCAATCCAGCCTCAGAGGCTAGCTATATGACCTAGGGCTAGTCATTTGACTCTCTTTGCCTCAGTTTCCTCATCTGTAAAATGAGCTGGAGAAGGAAATGGCGAACCATTCCAGCATCTTTGCCAAGAAAACCCCAAATGGGGTCGCAAAGATTTGGACACAACTGAAAAACAATTGAATAACAACAATAAGGCACAATAATATTCCTTATGTTTGTAGACCATCATTTGTTCAGCCATTCCCCAACCGAATGGCACCTGCCTTCGATTCAATTTTTTCTTGCTATTCATTTGAGCCAGATTTCCCCTGTTGAGGGCCCAAAGAAAGACCCTCAGTTTTCTAGTTTGACCTTGGAATAACAGCCTTCATGGAGAGGTCCCCATCCCCGACATCACTACCAGCTCCTTAGCAGAGCAGGTGGGAAGAGAGGGATAAACTGCCAGAGTCTTTGGAGCTTGAGAACTGGTTTGGCATTCGTCATTCAGCCATGGCGCTGTTTGTTAGCTCCCAGCTGAGTTCTGGGAGCTCTTCCCAGACAAATAGCTCCAACCTCCAGCTCATTGTTCGATGCCACTCTCACAAGAGATAAGAGTCAAACCTGTTTCTCTTTTTTGCCCAGCTCCAGGGCAGCGTCTCTTGTGCTTCCAGGGGCGGTAGCTGCTGAGCCCAGCAGGTTTTGGCTGGAAGGTATAAATATTCTTCTGTTTATGCCAGCACCTTCACACCCACTGGCATAATTGAACTCCAGTGATTTACAAGAGCTGTGCTTCAATGCCTTTTAATAATGGAGTCATTTCCATAGCAGCCTATCCAATAATACCAGTAGGTAGAGATGATGATGAGAACATGATGGGGAATGAGAAAACCTTGGAACGAAGTCAATTTTATGATAAACTTTTATAAAGCCTCCGAGTAATGTATCCAAAATTCAGCTTCTGGGCTTCTTGGCTGGGAGATTTCATTTTTTCCTCCCATCTCTATAAGTATAGTCCTCCATTCTTTAATCCGCCTTTTCTTCCACAATCCTTAAGCACTTTCTTGATCAATTAAACGAAAAAAGTTTTCGGCATACAGATTTCCTGCCATTATCTGGTCTTTTACTCAGCCTAGCTGAGGCTGTAGGGTAGCCAACTTGCACACATAACATAACTTCTTACATCTGCACTCAAAGCAGGATTGCTTTGGATGAGAGAAGCTGGGAATGTCCTATTTTGAAGAAACGTGAGTGTATTCAGTGGTAGTGCATGATTAGCATAGTACATATTTCTGCATATTGTAACAGTTAAACTTAACTGTAATGATTAAAATTTGGGGGGAAACTGAGGCAGGTAAAAATTAGTTTCTCTCTGCAAGGAGTATTATATTTTTAGAGGTTTATTTAAGATAAAGAATTTAGGAAAATACAAGTAAGAAAGGCACGTGCTAGGTGGGTTGAGAGGCCCATTCAATCCTCACCTACATCATGAGAGAGCCCTCTGCTTGCCAGAGGAAACAGGAAAAGAATGCGTAGGTGGATACCATCAGTTTAAATACCCCATCTCGCTCTTGGCCCAGGTGAGGTTACAAGGCATTTGGGAAGTAAGCAAGGACTTCTGGGAAATGGAGTCCCGGGTTCAAGTCTCCATTTTTACAATATGTAAAAAATAATCTAAATGAGAACTATATTTCCTAGTGGTAAAAGGTATCTGTTTTGTGGCTGATTTCCCAGCTCCCAAAAAAAAAACCTTTTAAAAAAAACCTGTAACCTTCCATTTTAGAATCAATATTGTAGAGGGCAGCTGGGTGGCTCAGTGGATTGAGAGTTAGACCTAGAGACAGGAGGTCCTGGGTTCATATCTGACCTCAGACACTTCCCAGCTGTGTGACCCTGGGCAAGTCACTTGACCCCCCATTGCCTAGCCCTTACCACTCTTCTGCTTGGAGCCAATACACAGTATCGACTCCAAGACAGAAGGTAAAGGTTTTAAAAAAAAAAAGAATCAATATTGTATATATTGTATATAAAGGGGGTTAAGTGACTTGCCCAGGGTCACACAGCTAGGAAGTGTCTGATACAGATTTGAACCCAGCACTTCCCATCTTCAGAACTGGCTCTCAATCCATTGAGCCAAGTAACTACTCAGTTCTAAAAATCTTTAGAAACAATAAAGGGAGGGGGAAGCGAGGTGTCTCAGTGGATAGAGAGCCAGTCCCAGGGGTGAGAAGTCCTGGGTTCAAACCTGACTGTAGACAATTCCTAGCTGTATGACCCTGGGTAAGGCACTTAACCCAAGTTACTTGGCCCTTACCACTCTTCTGCCTTGAAACTAATATGTAGTATTGATTCTAAGACAGAAAGAATTTAAAAAAAAAAGGAAACGATATACGGGAGCTTATCTTCCATATAGTTTTATGCAAAAGGCTTAAAATTAAAAGCATACAAAGTAGGTCATTGAAAGAAAGTTTCTTTTCTGAACTTATAATTTAAGATTTTTTTAAATTCTCCATGGTTTTGCTTCTTCCTCCTTTGGGAAAGTATTCATGTTACCTGTCTCAGTATCCTGGATCTCAGCTTCTGCTTTCAGACTTTATTCAGATCACGTTGGAATTTTATAAAAGAAAAGACGGGCTAGATATAAATTATTGAATTGCATTAGAGAGTTAGGATTTCTGTTGTTTAGCTTAGTTAACAGACTATAGATTCAAAAGTGCCTTTAAAATCTAAATCTAAGTTTTATGCATTTGATACATATTCAGTTTGGTCAACTGAGTACTTATTAAGGAGTTGATACAGGTAAGGCAGGGCAGGTAGATGTCTCAGTGGATAGAGTTCCAGACTTGGAATCAGGAATATTCACCTTTCTGGGTTCAAATCTGGCTTTAGATATTTACTAGCTACGTAACCCTGGGCAAATCATTCAACCCTGTTGACCTCAGTTTCCTCATTTGTCAAATGAGCTGGAGAAGACCAGCAGCAATGCAATGATCCAGGACAATTCTGAGGGACTTGTGAGAAAGAACGCTATCCACATCCAGAGGAAGAACTGTGAGAGTAGAAACATTGAAGAAAAACAACTGCTTGGTGGGTACTTTGTGCTAGTTCCAAGACAGAAGAGGGGTAAGGGCTAGGCAATGGGGGTTAAGTGACTTGCCCAGGGTCACACAGCTAGGAAGTGTCTGAGGTCAAATTTGAACCCAGGACCTCCTATCTCTAGGCCTGGCTCTCAATCCACTGAGTCACAGCTACCCCCATGTAGAAGATAAAACAAGTATTCATTTACACCATGAACTCCAGAATTTTGATTTAATGATGCTAAATGAAAATGCCTGGATTTCAAATCTCCAAATCAGTCATAGTGTATCAATGAATTTCTCCCGAGCTCCAATCATGGATCACCAACTGCCCACTCAACATTTTGAACTGGAGAGTTCCAAAGCCATCTCAAATTCATCATGTCCAAAGCCGAACTCTTCTACTTCTGTAATTCTCTCATGGGTAACATCAAGCTTCTGGCCACCAGGTCTACCACAAGAGTAGATTCCCCAATTCTGCCCGCTTCCTCAGCCCACATTTCCAATCAGGCACCAAATCTTGTCGAGCTCACATTTCGAATCAGGTCTTATCTCCTATTCGTTGAAGGAGCCTGAGATCCATGTGATGCCTTTCTCCATCCAAGTGAAAACAAAAATCAAGGTTAAGGAAACAACTGGGGCTTTCAGGGCTAAATTAGCTAGTTTCCTCTTTGTCCGTGAATATTCTTTGCCATTCTTTCCCTGGTCTACTTTTGGGCATTTCCCAATTTGGGGTGGAAAAGAGTAGGATTTCGACTATTACTCTGATTTTTAATTAACAAGCATTCATTAAGCACCTATTATGTGCCAGAAACTGTGCTAAATTCTGGGGATAAACTAGAAAGCAGTACCAGATGACAACCTTATCTGATCTTAATAGGCTCTGTCCCCTACTGTACTACCTTGTTGAAGCCCTTCTTGGGACAATGTTCAGCTGGAGAATATCCAGAGCAACTGACGGGCCTTAAGCAGGAGTGTACTGGTAAAAGTTTAACAACTGGCTCTCTGGAAGGAAAGGGGAGGAAATGTACTGATAATGCATTTTTTAAGAGAACTCTTGCCTTCTGTCTTAGAATCAATATTAAGTACTGGTTCCAAGGCAGAAGAGTAGTAAGGGCTGGGCAATGGAGGTTAAGTGACTTGCCCAGGGTCACACAGCTAGGAAGTATCTCAGATCACATTTGAACCCAGGACCTTCTGACTCCAGGCCTGGTGCTCTATCCACTGTACCACATAGTTGCTTCTCATAACACATTTTATTTTATTTTTTTTAATTTTTATTTGGTCATTTCCAAACATTATTCATTGGAAACAAAGATCATTTTCTTTTCTTCCCTTCCCTCCCTCCCACCACCTCTCCCATAGCCCACGCGCAATTCCACTGGGTATCACATGTGTGCTTGATTCAAACCCATTTCCATGTTGTTGGTATTTGCATTAGAGTGTTCATTTAGAGTCTCTCCTCAGTCATATCCCCTCAACCCCTGTAGTCAAGCAGTTGCTTTTCATCGGTGTTTTTACTCCCACAGTTTATCTTCTGCTTGTGGATAGTGTTTTTTAGATCCCTGCAGATTGTTCAGGGACACTGCATTGACACCAATGGAGAAGTCCATCATCTTCAATTGTACCACAATGTATCAGTCTCTGTGTACAATGGTTTCCTGGTTCTGCTCCTTTCGCTCTGCATCACTTCCTGGAGGTTGTTCCAGTCTCCATGGAATTCCTCCACTTTATTATTCCTTTTAGCACAATAGTATTCCATCACCAACATATACCACAATTTGGTCAGCCATTCCCCAATTGATGGGCATCCCCATATTTTCCAATTTTTGGCCACCACAAAGAGTGCAGCTATGAATATTCTTGTACAAGTCTTTTTCCTTCTTATCTCTTTGGGGTACAAGTCCAGCAGTGCTATGGCTGGATCAAAGGGCAGACAGTCTTTTATCTCCCTTTGGGCATATTCCAAATTGCCCTCCAGAATGGCTGGATCAATTCACAACTCCACCAGCAATGAATTAGTGTCCCAACTTTGCCACATCCCCTCCAGCATTCATTACTTTTCATAGCTGTTATGTTAGCCAATCTGCTAGGTGTGAGGTGATACCTCAGAGTTGTTTTGATTTGCATATCTCTGATTATAAGAGATTTAGAATACTTTTTCATGTGCTTATTAATAGTTTTGATTTCTTTGGCTGAGAACTGCCTGTTCATGTCCCCTGCCCATTTATCAATTGGAGAATGGCTTGATTTTTTGTACAATTGATTTAGCTCTTTGTAAATTTGAGTAATTAAACTTTTGTCAGAGGTTTTTATGAAGATTGTTTCCCAATTTGTTGCTACCCTTCTGGTTTTAGTTACATTGGTTTTGTTTGTACAAAAGCTTTTTAATTTGATATAGTCAAAATTATTTATTTTACATTTTGTGACTCTTTCTAAGTCTTGCTTGGTTTTAAAATCTTTCCCTTCCCAAAGGTCTAACAGGTATACTATTCTGTGTTCACCTAATTTACTTATAGTTTCCTTCTTTAAATTCAAGTCATTCACCCATTCTGAATTTATCTTGGTGTAGGGTATGAGGTGTTGATCCAAACCTAATCTCTCCCACACTGTCTTCCAATTTTCCCAGCAGTTTTTATCAAATAATGGATTTTTGTCCCAAAAGCTGGGGTCTTTGGGTTTGTCATAAACTGTCTTGCTGAGATCATTTATGCCAAGTCTATTCCACTGATCCTCCTTTCTGCCTCTTAGCCAGTACCAAATTGTTTTGATAACCACTGCTTTATAGTATAGTTTGAGATCTGGGACTGCAAGTCCTCCTTCCTTTGCATTTTTTCCTTCTTTTTGTCAGTTGATGCCCAATAGATTTGGCTCCACCCTCTTACTTTCACCCTATGTGTATCTACCTTTCTCATATGTGTTTCTTGTAGACAGCATATTTTGGACTCTAATCCACTCTGCTATTCGCTTACGTTTTATGGGTGAGTTCATTCCATTCACATTCAGAGTTATGATTACTAGCTGTGTATTTCCCAGCATTTTGATTTCTGCTCCTTTACCTGCCTTTTCTTCTTTCACTATTTCCTTCTATACCAATCTTTGCTTTTGAACAGTCCCCCTTGTTCCCACCCTTATTTTACTTCCCTTTCTACCCCCCTCCCTATTTATCCCCCCCTTATTTTCTCTGTAGTCTTTCTAAAATTAACCCCCCCCACTCCCTCCCTCTCTTGTACTGCTTCCCTCCCCACCAGACTGTTTGTTACCCTTCTACTCCCCTATAGGGTGCAAATCTATTCTCTGCCCCCAATGGATTGGATTGTTTTTCCCTCTTTGAGTCACTTTCAAAGCACGTAAAAGTTGAGTATTTTTTAAGCTCTAGTTATATATATATATATATATGCATACTCATGCGTATGTATTTTTGCATGCATATATCTATATACCTATTTATGTCTTGTCCTTTCATCCTATACAGTTTGTTGCTATTCCCTCTAAGTATACTTCTTTTTGCTGCCCAGCTAATAACAACAGTTTTTAAGAATTACCAATGACCTCTTTTCTTATAGGGATACATATCATTTTAACTTATTGAGTCTCTTAAAAAATTTTTTTTGTTTTTCTTTTTTCCCCTCTTTTTGTTTGTTTGTTTGTTTGTTTGTTTGTTTATTTATTTATTTGTTTGTTTGTTTGTTTGTTTTAAACCCTTACCTTCTGTCTTGGAGTCAATATTGTGTATTGGCTCCAAGGCAGAAGAGTGGTAAGGGCTAGGCAATGGGGGTCAAGTGACTTGCCCTAGGTCACACAGCTAGGAAGTGTCTGAGGTCAGATTTGAACCCAGGACCTCCCATCTCTAGGCCTGGCTCTCAATCCACTGAGCCACCCAGCTGCCCCCAATTCTTAGCCTTTAAAAGAAAATCCTCAAGGAAAAAAATAACTGTCCTCAAGAATGATAAGTAAACATACAGGTCATATAGTCCAACCTCCTCATTTTACAGACAAGGAAACTAAGCCTCAGAGAGGGCAAGTAACTTTCCCAGCATCACACAGCGAGTAAGTGGTAAAAGCAGGATTCAAACCCAGGCCATCCTGACTGCAAGTCTTACACTCTAACCACTATACCATATTCCCTCTCTACTATAAAACTGCCTAGTACAGTGGAAAGAGCACTAGATTTTTAAAACTTGTAGGATCTGGGTTCAAATTCTACCCTTTCCATTTACTACCTGTGTGACTAGGAAAGGTCATTTTGCTGAGCCTCAGTTTCCTCAACAGTAAAATGAAAGGGTTGGACTTAGTGACTTCTTAAGTCCCTTCTAGTTCTAGATCTAGGATCCTGTAGTCCTCCTTTGTCTGAAGTTCCCACCAGAGGCAGTCATTCTCTGAAGTTTAACCACTAACCAAGACATAGTCTTTGTAAACCCTTGATAAAATGCACAGGTGAGGCACGTACAATCCTAACTGTGTAGCTTGGGGATTTAGTTTTCTTATTTCATGCCTGTGTGTTACCTAATGGGGTTGGTTGAGGTGGGAACCTTCTCGGGGCTCAGAGAACCTAGTTAAATCTTCATTCATGAGCATCTCCATCTCAGGAATCAGTAACCATTATAAACAGAGGCTTGATTGGCTGTCTTGTGGGTTGTCTAGATTTCAGAACATGTTAATAGTGTAGCTTAGACTTGAAAATGTGTCCTGCGTACGTTCTTCCCCTTATTCCTTGAACCCCTGGTTTCTCCTATCTCTCCCTATTGCCAGTAGTGGTTAACCATTCACCAGCACAGCCTTGGAGTCTTCTCTCCTACACCTCTGCTCCTTAAGAGATCTCTAGGTTTCTAAAGATTATCTGGTGTCTCAGGAGCTGCTGCTGAATAGATTCTTTCCCTGGGCTACCTTCTGGGAGGTGTGGGCTGGGAGAGGACTTTCTTAGACTTCTCCCACAGAGCCATTTGGGTCCATCTCATGATGCAACTTCTGTGCGAGGGGTGGGAAGGGATTACCACAGAATCATAGAATTTTAGAGCCAGAAAGAATCGTTGAGATCATTCTATTTCCTCTAAAATTAGAGAGAAACTCTTCTGTTTGGCTTTTAAAGGCCTCCGCAGTCTGGTCCCAGCCCACCTTTCCAGGCTAATTGCACCTTCATGTTTTCTATGGGGCTGACATCTGGTCTCCTTGACTTTCCCATACATATGGCTCCACTGCTTGTCTCCATGGATTTGCACAAGCTGTCTCTCCTTCCCCCACCTACTAACCTCCACCTCTTAGACCAAATACTATCTCCTACTTGGGATACATCCCAGAACCCTCCAGTTGCTAATGACATCACCGATATTACTTTGTAGCCATTTTGTAGTGCCACATTTACTTGTATGTTATTTCTGCCTCACACCTTCCAGTAGATTGTGATCTTCTTGAGGGTCTTTGTATCCCTGCTACCTATCATAGTGCCTGCCACAAGCACAATCTTCATTTGGCTCAGAGGATGTAGTTAAACCTTCATTTGTGAATATCTCCCTCTCGGAAATGGGTGACTATTATAAAATGAGGCTTGATTTGTTATCTTGTGGGTTGTCATCATAATTTAGCCTAATCCCTAAATTTTAAAGAAAGGAAGAAAAGAAATGAGCAGGAATTAAAAGCTTACTATGTGCTAATTAAAAAAAAAACAACCCTTACCTTCTGTCTTAAAATCAGTACTATGTATTGATTCCAAGGCAGAAGAGTGGTAAGGGCTAGGCAATGGGGGTTAAGTGACTTGCCCAGGGTCACACAACTAGGAAGTGTCTGAGGCCAGATTTGAACCTAGGACCTTCCATCTCTAGGCCTGGCTCGCAATCCACTAAGAAACTGTAAACATTAAATTATGTCTCTAGTAATAAAATTATATATTTTAAGAAATTTATTAAGGATTATTAGAAATCAAGGAATAAAGAAGATACAAAATAATAACTCACGTGCCCATGACTGATTAGCCAACTCAGAACCCCTATGCTTAGCTTACTTGCTACATCATTGCAATGGAAGAGCATAAGGTAGGTGTTACCACCAGTTAAATACTCATTGTGATCTCACCCAGGTGGAGACTCAGGTGAGATTATAGGGAATTCTGGGAAATACCAAGGACTTCTGGGGATTGAAGTCTAGGGTTCAAAATCTCCATTTTGCACTACCCAGCTTCCCCCTTACTCTGTGCTAATAATAAGAATAACTAACATTTTTATATGGCTTACTATGTTCTAGGCACTGTGCAAATTATTATCTCATTTGATCCTCACAACCCTAAGAAATACTGCTATTGTTATCATCCTTATTTTACAATTGAGGAAACTGAGGCAGTCACTGGTTAAATGACTTGTCTAGGCTCCCATATGTATTAAGTGTCTGAAACCATATTTGAACTCTGGTCTTCCTGACTCCAGGCTCAGCACTCTAGCCATTGAGCCACCTGTTGTTGAGTTGTTTCAATTGTGTCTGACTTTTCGTGACACCATTTGGGGTTTCCTTGGCAAAGATCCTGGAGTGGTCTGCCATTTCCTTCTCTAGTTTCTTTTATAGATAAGGAAACTGAGGCAAGCAGGGTTAATTGACTTGTTTAGGCTCGCACAGCTAGTCAGTGTCTAAGATGTGATCTAGATCCAGCCTTCTATCCACGAGCCATGGAGCTGCCCCTTTATAGAAAAGGAAAAGACCCGGAGAGATTAGTGTTAGATACCATCTTAGACACATTGGGAAGCACAGGTGATTCGAGGAAATCAGACACTGGACAGGCAGATGAAAGCTTCTTGTTGTTCAGATTGTCAGTTGGATGGACAATCCAATTAGTAAGCCCACCAGTACCGGGAACAGGTATTGCAGATGGATGATGGGTAGGGAACAACTTTGGAGCCAATGTGGCATGGCAGAAAGATCACTGGATTAAGGAGTGGAAGCCCAGGTTCCTACTGATTCAGCCACTCAATATATATATATATATATATTTTTTTTTATACCCTTACCTTCTGTCTTAGAATTGACATAAGATTTGTTTCCAAGGCAATAGAGTGGTAAGGGCTAGGCAACTGAGATTAAGTGACTTGCCCAGGGTCATGCAGTTAGGAAGTATCTGAGGTCATATTTGAATCCAGAACCTCCTCTCTCTAGGCATGGCATTATTCACTGTGCCACCTAGCTGCCCCTTCCTCTGGCTATTTTTGTAACCCTTACATTCCATCTTAGACTCAATACTGTGTGTTAGTTCCACAGCAGAGGAGCAGTAAGGGCAAGGCAATGTGGGCTAAGTGACTTGCCCAGGGTCACACAGCTAAGAAGTATCTGAGGTCAGATTTGAACCTTGTACCTCCTATTTCTAGGCCTAGAGTTTTATCCACTGTGCTACTTGGCTGCCACTGACACTCACTATTTACACAATTTTGGGTAAATCATTTCCCAACCTCTACTGCAATTTCCTTATCTTATAATAGAAATGGGTTGGACTAAATGAGCTTTAAACCTGTGAGCCTGTGAGGTACACTTCAGGCAGATGGGAGAAGAGAAATCCTTGCCCTGATAAGCCCAGATCTAGGAGGGGCTGGTTCCCCCAGCAATAGGGGTGTCTCCAGAGAGAGGAGGGAAAATGCAACTGAAATCCATCTTGGCTGGCTTCCCAGCTCTGGCAATCCTGTTTGTGAGCCCTTGAAAAATGAAGTAAAACAAAACCAAGTACAATAACAAAAAAAAAAGCCCTCAACTCCATAAATGCCCAGACAAGCAAGCACGGAAATACCACGCAGCCTCTTCTAGGGGTTTTGTACTCAGCCACGCAGTGGGACAAAGTCAATGAATAAGCAAGCACAAAAGTAATCAAAGATAAGAAAAATTCTCCAAGAGCACAAAAAGCCCAGGGCTTGGGGAGGATGGGGCTGCTCGAAGCCTGTAAGAGTGGCAACTTAGATAAGACTCCAGGGCTGAGAATGAAAAACAAGGAGCCCCAACAAGTCAGAAGCTAAACATTCGGAGGCCTGTATAAAAGGGGGCAGATGCAAACAAGAAAGGAAGAAGAGTGCCCAAAGAGGCCAGGAGGAATAATTTAGTCATACAAGAAGCACGCTCTGTGGGAAATGCAAATGAATTTTCTGCTCCTGATCCACTCGGAGGAGAATTGATAGGGTGGGATTTTTCCCATAAGTCCTGAGTGGGCAGCTGTAGGTTAGAGCCCCTGGCAGAGCCATCAGCTTCTCCATCCCACTTATCTACCATCTTCCTCTTTTTGTTTAAGGCTGTATCTGAGATGCCACTGGTAGAAAGATCTTCATGTGAGGAAATTCTGTCTTTTAGTGCAGGGGAGCAACTGTTCTGCAACTTCCACCTCAGCAATTTCTGGGGCACTAATAGGTTGAATGATTTGTTCAAGGATACACAGTTAGTTTGATTCAAAAGTGGAACTTGAACCTAAGTCTTCTTGACTCCTGTCCACCATTGGATGAATGAACTGACACACATTTTATTAAGAGTCCACTGTGGGGGCAGGTAGATGGCTCAGTGGATTGATAGCTAGGCTCTTAATGAAATGGGAAGTCTTGGGTTCAAATCTGATCTTTCCTATCTGTGTGACCCTGGGCAAGTCACTTAACCCCCATTGCTTAGCCCTTACCACTCTTCTGACAAGCATTCTACCAATGCTTAGTATCAATTCTAAGACAGAAGGTATGGGCTTAAAAAAAAAAGGTTATATGGACCTATTCTGAAAACAACTTGGAATTATTATAGGAGGGGTCACTAAACAATGAATCCCTTTTGACTCAGTCATCTCACTACTTGGACATATACCCTGAGGTGGTTCAAAAAAACAATGGAAGGGTTCCCCATATACTGAAATACTCAGAGCAGCATTTTTTGTGGTAGTAAAGAAGTGAAATTTAACCCCAATTGTCTAGAACTCTTCTACCTTAGAACCAATACACAGTATTGATTCTCAGCGACAATGTAAGAGTTGGCTTTGCTTTTTTTCTTTCTTTCTTTTTTTTAAATTGAGCAGTGGTGGCTTTAGTAGAGGCAAATCATTGTCAGAAAATGTTTCTTAAGCACCTACTATGTTTCAATCAGAGTTCTAAACACTAAGGATAGAAAAAAAGGGTTATGATAGACCTTGCCCTTGAGAAATTCATGCTCTTAAAGGGGAGCCAGCACACTTAAAAAGAAACTCAGGGGCAACTAGGTGGCTCAGTAGATAAAAGAAGCCCTGGATTCAAATTTGACCTCAGACCCTTCCTAGCTATGTGACCCTGGGCAAGTCACTTAATCCCCATTGTTTAGCCTTTATTCTTTTTTTTTGTAATATTCCTCTTTTTCTTTTTTCTCCCCCCCCCTTTTTTATTTAGAAAAATTGTCCATGGTTACATGATTCATGATTCCCCCCATCTCTTTCCTCCCCCCTTCTGAAGCTGACAAGCAGTGCTGCTAGCCCTTATTCTTCTTCTGCCTCAGACCAATACACAGTATTGATTCTAAAATTGAAGATAAGGATTTTTTTTAAGCCTAGTATGTACCAGGCATAATGGCGGTCACAAAGACAAAACTATGAGTCTGCTTTCAAGGGGGCAGCTTACATTATAGGCTTGCAAGATGGAAAGTGGAGTCTTGGGAATCACTCAAAGACCTATTTGCATAGAGCATAGAATATGAGAAAAGAAATCATCTGAAGAAGGTCAGAAAGGTAAGCTGCAACAGATCACGCAGGGCTGAGGGGTTGGTCGTTTCTCCTTGATGTACTAGGGAGCTTCAGAAGATTTTTGAGGAGGGAAGTGTCAAGATCAGAACTGCGTCTGAGGAAAATAATTTTGGCAGCTGTTTAAAGGATAAATCCAAGAAGTATAAGACTAGAAGCTAGGAGAACAACGAAGAGGTGCATAAATCAAAAAGCCCTCTCGATTAAATTGTTCTCAATGAACAAGTATGTATTTTCTCTCCTTCTTGCTTCCCTGACTCCAACTGAGAAAGAAAAAACAAAACCTCTGTCATCAATCAATATACACAGAGTATCCCGCCTTCTGTGTCTCTTTCTGCCTCCTGAGTACATCACCTCTCTGTTAAGCAGTAGGTAACGTTCTTCACTATCTAAATCTGGAGTTCTTGTTGACTGTCTCAGCAGCAGCTTTTATTAAGGACCTAGTATAAACCAGCACTTAGCTAGGAGGTGAAGATTCCATGACAAAAATGAAAAATCCCTGCCTTCAAGGATCTTACATTCTAATCGAATGGGAAAAGATAAACAACAATAATAGCTAACATTTATTAGAGTAGGTTGGGCAGCAAGGTGGTGCAATGGATAGAGCTCTGAGCAAGAAGTCAGGAAGAACTGAGTTCAAATTCTGCCTCAGGCATTTAATCCTGTTCACCTCTGTAAGATGAAATAGAGAAAAAATGGCAAACCACTCCAGTATTTTGGACAAGAAAACCCCAAACAGGATCATGAAGGGTTGGACACGACAACGATAAAGCCGTATGACCTTGTTCAAGTCACTTAACTCTATTTGCCTCAGTTTCCTCATCTGTGAAATGAGTTAGAGAGGGAAATGGCAAACCACTCTAATACTTTTACCAAGGAAATCCCAAATAGAGTCACAAAGACTCAGCAATAGCAAGAAGATGTATAGTACTAGAGAAAGGGAAACCCTAAGGAGCTCAGGGAGAACAGAAGACAGGACAGATGCAGCTGATGGAAAGACCAGCCAAAACTCCTGAAGCAAGGGTTGGTTAGCTGAGAGGACACAAGGAGTGTCAGGACAGATGGTGGGCGGCCAAAACCCCCTCTGAACTACAAACCTCAAAGCAATACTCATCGTTTTCCTTTCTTCCCTTGTGTAGAAGCTTGAAGCTTTCCTTTATCCACTGACAAAGTATATTTAACTTTCTTGGATTTAAATGTTTATTGTGTCTCTATAAACAGCAGCAAGAGTAGGCCTTTTCTAATCTGGGCATACTTATTGGAAATAATAAGGCAATTGAGTGGGGAGCATCCCCTGAAGAGAGGGAGATAAATCTAATACTGAGCTGTTTTGCCAAGACACTGTTTCTGACTGGGAACTTGGAGCTAAGACAGATATAGAGAATTATAGATCCTTTGATAGAACTTCCAAGAGCAGAGGAGGAGCAGCTATACTGGGGAAAGCCTATATATAGCCAATTGATCCAGGTGTCGGATGGTCGGATGTTATCGTTGTTGTTCAGTCGTCTGTGGCTGTGTCCCATTCTCCGTGACTCCATTTGAGGTTTTCTTTTTTTCCCCTTTCTCCCCCCCCCTTATTTATTTATTTATTTGTTTATTTATTTATTTATTCATTCATTTATTTAGCTTTTATATTCAAAGTAGTTTATTTATTTATTTTTAGTTTGGAGAATTTTATTTTATTTTATTTTTTAACCCTTACCTTCCGTCTTGGAGTCAATACTGTATATTGGCTCCAAGGCAGAAGAGTGGTAAGGGCTAGGCAATGGGGGTCAAGTGACTTGTCCAGGGTCACATAGCTGGGAAGTGTCTGAGGTCAGATTTGAACCTAGGACCTCCCATCTCTAGGCCTGGCTCTCAATCCACTGAGCTACCCAGTGTGGGGTTTTCCTTAATGGACTTCCCTGACCAGCTGGGTCCCACAAGGGAAGGGGCTCACCTTTGTGATGGGACCCAAGGAGAGGTAGGAACCGAGAACCAGGGTGGAAATGAAAGACATGGACAAGTCAGTGTTTGAATAGGGCAGGCAACCCCTATGATACTCCCTTTGATAGGAAAGTATGAGTACAAAGGAACAGGAGGTGGATGAGGAGATTAAGATAGGAAATGCAGGCAGAGATGGTTACAGCCTCGGGGAAGGAGAAGGTTAAGAGGAGAGAGAGACATAGTCATTGAGGAGCCCAGTGGAGCTCCATGGAAGGGGAGAAAGGCCAAGAGGAAGTTCATGGGTTTGCCTCTGAATTTATTCCTATCCTGCTTGGGCGGTACTCCCAAGGACATAGTAACCACATCACAAAGTATAGACAATTAAGATTGGGTGGCAAGGTAGAGGGAACACCTTTGGGCGTGTAGATTGCAAACCATGCTTTCCTGGGGAATTGAGTCCGAGCATGTTAATGAGTTTGTCTTAGCCAAGGGCCGCATGGCCAGTTCAAGGTTACATTCACAAACCTCATTGGTATAACCTTATGCTTGTAGACACAGTCGCCATAGAGTAGTCATTTATATTTCATAGATGTGAATATGCTTGGGATGCTACACCCAGCTGCTCCCAGGAGAATCTATTTATTTAATTTTATTAATTTAATTTAATTAACTAATTTAATTAAATTTAATTAAATAATTAAAAAATTAAAATTTAATTAATTAATTTAGATGATTTTTGCATGGTTACAAGATTCATGTTCTTTCCCTTCTTTCCTCCCACCCCACTCCTATAGCAATTCCACTGGGTTTTACATGTGTCATTGATCAAGACTTAGTTCCATATTATTGATAATTGCACTAGGGTGAACCTTTAGAGTCTACATCCCAAATCATATCCCCATTGACCCATGTGATCAAGCAGTTGTTTTTCTTCTGTGTTTCTACTCCCACAGTTCTTCCTCTGAATGCGGATAGAGTTCTTTCCATTTGAGGGTTTGTTTTTTTTTTTTTGGTTTTGGTTTTTTTTTTTTAACCCTTACCTTCTGTCTTGGAATCAGTACTGTGTATTGGTTCTAATGCAGAAGAGTGGTAAGGATTAGGCAATGGGGGTCAAGTTACTTGCCCAGGGTCACACAGCTAGGAAGTGTCTGAGACATGGTTTGAACCCAGGACCTCCTGTCTCTGGGCCTGACTCTCAATCCAGCTGCCCCCCACATTTGAGGTTTTCTTGGCAAAGATATTGGAGTAGTTTGCCATTTTCTCGTCCAACTCATTTTATAGATGAGGAACCTGAGGCAAATGGGGTCAAGGGACTTACCCATGGTTGGTAAAAGGGGTCAAAGAGGAGGAGCAGAATAATGTCACCTAAAACCTTAACTTCACCATTGCTACCTGCAAAATAAATGCAGTGGTCTTGGAGGCAGAGCTCCAGAAGCTGGGGGTAGAGGGGAGCAGAGACAGCAACAAGAAAGACTTTGACCAATTATGCCATGCTGTCTCCCTAAATGTCTTTGCCTTTTCAGTCTTGTGGCGGGGTGGTGACCTTGTTTTCTTTTATGTCATTAGAGCCAACCAAGCTAGAAAAGCTTCAAGTAAGGGCAGTGGTAGACTATCCCTAGGAGACCCAGTTGGATTATCTCCACCAGGAGAATTGGCCACCAGGTGACATTTTCTTTTCTCATGAATAACTCTTTGAGAGCCTCTGCTAAAATGTGGTAGGGTTTTGAGCTATGTAGGCAAAAAGAATATAGAAGACATCCTGAAGGTAGCTAGGTGACAAGTAAAATGATTTGGGTTTAAGTCCAGCCATAGACACTTACTAGTTGTGGGATCCTGAGCAAGTCATTTCACCTCTTTCAGTACTCAGTTTCGGGGGCAGCTAGGTGGATAGAAAGCCAGAACCAGGAAAAGGAGGTCCTGAACTCTGATACTTCTAAGCTAATATGACCCTGGACAAGTTACTTAACCCAAATGCCAAGGTTTTTTTGCTGCTCTTCTGTCTTGGAACTGATACTTAGTATTGATTCTAAGACGGAAGGTTGGTGTTTCGAAAGAAAAAAAAAGAACTCAGTTTCCTCATTTGTAAAATGAGAGCAAAAAATATCACGCACCCCTTCAGGATTGCTGTAAGGATAAAATAAGGTGATTTTTGTAAAGCATTTTGGAAGCCTTAAAGCACTTTATAAATGTTAGCTAATATTATTATCTGTGGGAGTACTAGAATAAGCCTTATTTTCATATTATACTGAAAACTCCTTTGAGGCAGGAGTGTCTTCTCTCTCTCTCTCTTCCTCTGCTCCCTTCTCTCAGCATTTCCATCCCCATCTTCCTCATTCCTGTGCTCCTCTTCTGACTCTGACATCAGATCCTCTGGAATGTCGTTAACAAGTTCTCTTTCATCCCAGATCCTTTCAGTTCACATTCTTTCCATCTTCTCGCCCTCATGGATGCCGGCTCTCTCCAGAAAAGACTCCGGCTCCCGTTACTTTCTCCAGGGCAGGTTGGTCCTTCTCTCATGGCTCATGGCACAATGGATTAGGGAACTAAATCAATCTTTTCCATGTTCCCTACTACTACTTGCAGGTCCATCTTCTACCAACATCACTTGACTTCCTTTGAAGTTGAGTCAGTTTATCTAAAACACCCTACTCAGATTCTTATTTGAGATCCCCAGTATTCCTTTCTTAAAGAGTTCAGCCCCTGACTCAGAGTCTTTCTCTCTCTCCCTACCTCTGCCTTTTACTTGGGGTCTCTCTCTCTCTGTGTCTCTCTCTCTCTCTCTCTCTCTCTCTCTCTCTCTCTCTCTCTCTCTCTCTCGAGAGAGAGAGAGAGAGAGAGAGAGAGAGAGAGAGAGAACATCTTAGCCTTCCAGATGATCAACCCCCTTGATTTCTCTAATGTACATTTGGACCCTTTCTTAGTTACCCATTGGGATGGTCATCAATTAGCTATAATTATCCCAAATTGTGCCACCTCCATGATTTTACACTCTGAAATTCACAGGAGCATAGATTTAGAACTGAAAGGGACTTAAGAGACCATTGAACCTAATTCTCTCATATACAGATGTGGAAATTGAGGCTGAGGGTAAGTGACTTGACCAGGGTCACATAACTACTAAGGATTCCTGGTGAGATATGAACTCAGTTGCTCCTTACTCTAAATCTAGGGCTTTCTCAATGGCACCATCCTCTTCTCCAATTGCCTCCAAATTTTTTTGATCATACACCCCATCAATAAAATATTTTTGTCCATGAATCCCCAATTTCCATATATTTCTTTTTTTAGAAATTATATACACATATTATCATACTAATATCATATGCATTTCAAAATATACACATACAAATAGAAATAGAAAAGCATAAGATAAAGAAAAATAAGTGCTATTTCAAAATAATTTTATTTTTAATAAGTTCATTTTTAAATTAGTTTAAAATCTTTTATGCTCTCCCTTTAAAAATAATAATTATAATTAAAGCAATTTGGTTGAATATTCTTCATTATTTTTGCTAATTTTAATTTAACATTTTATGATAAAGTGATTTGAAAGATTGATTCTAAATGCAGTTTATATTATTGAAGTACTTTTTAAAATCCCTTACCTTCTGTCCCAGAATCAATATTGTGTATTAGTTCTAAGACTGAAAAGCAGGTAAGGGCTAGGCAATGGGGGTTAAGTCACCTGCCAAGGTCACATAGGTAGGAGGTATCTGAGGCCAGATCTGAACCCGGGACTTCCTGTCTCCAGGTCTGGGTTTCAACCCACTGAGTCACCTAGCTATCCCCTTAGTTGTTGTTGTTGTTTTAACCTTTACTTTCAGCTTAGTAATAACTCTAAGACAGAAGGGCAATGACTTGGCAAATGAGGTTAAGTGACATGCCCAGGGTCACACATCTAGGAAGTTTCTGAGGCTATATATGAACCTACATCCTCCAGATTCCAGGCCTGATGCTTTATCCACTGTGTCACCTAATACTTAGTTTTATGGCTGTCAAAGCTGAAATAGATACCACACAAAGAAATGAACTTGGTTTCCAAATAAAAGAAATATGTCCTTGCTTACGCTTACTAAATCATGGCACTCATCTAAATCTAGTGACACCATCTGTGTCTCCAAATTTTTTGATCATACATACACATATATTTTTTCCAATCTCATCCACTAATCATTCAAAGGTTTTTATAGAAATTCAGCTAATAAATTCAGATCTTTCCTGATTTCAGTCAGTTATTCTTGAAAACTAATAAGAAGGTGTTATAATATTTTTATGTTTTTAGTGAACAAATTCAAAACCCACTGAAACTCTTTATTTAGAAGATTTTTAAACAAGTAGGAAGTTCTGATCTCAAATCTTTTAGGCCTAAAGATATGAGCATGTTTATAGGGGACACACTTAGCATCACTGACTGCAGCAAAAGCTTCCTTTTTAGATGGTTTCTTAATCATGATGTCTTTGAGCAACCATTGCCTACTATCTCAAAACCCAGTAAACACACAGTGAAGTGTAGCCTTAACAATAGTGGATGCAAATCCACATTGAAAATAATCCTTTTGTTAATTTCTACTTTCTAATTTTGGGGAGGGAACAGCTAGCTGCTTATCAGATCTGGTTTGAATATCATGACTTTTCCCTCCTAACGTGGCTGATGAAGATTTCATACTAGGAGAACAAGGACCACTTTCTTATTGTTTACTTATTTTTGCCATTATTAGTATGATCATCGATCCACAGTTTCCCTATATATAGTAGTCTCTCGGTGATCGAGAATGACGATTGTCTTTGTGCATTATCATCTATTTATGTACCCTCATGTGGCTTTGGAGTCCAAAGACTGAGGCGCACTGTTTGTGGCACATGGGGCATGGGACGCCAGTTGTTACGGGAGGTGCGGCTGTGGCCTGGTGTTGGCGTTCACGCGCAGCGGCAAGACGTCGACGTCGCTCATCTTCAAAGGTGGTGGCGGCATGGTGAATGTGGGTTCACCAGCTGCTTCTGTCAGAGGCAACGAGTTCTCGTTGCTTTGGTGTCATGCCAGCCCACTTCAAGTTGGACTTTAGCTGATCCTTGAATCTTCTCTTTGGTCGGCCTTGTTTCCTGAGTCCAGCTGACAGTTCCCCATAGAATACCTGTCTTGGTATTCGCTGTGGGTCCATGCGGATGATGTGTCCAGACCATCATAGCTGGGTTTTGAGGACATGACTTCGATGCTGGTGGAGTTGGCTCTGTCGAGGACTTCCTGGTTGGTGATTCGGTCCTGCCATTGGATCCTCATGATTGACCAGAGGGAGCATTGGTGGAATTGCTCCAGCTGTTTCATGTGCTTCCAGTACAGTGTCCATGTCTCACAACCGTACAGGAGCGAGCTGAGCACCACTGCGTTATACACTTTGAGCTTCGTCGCAGTGCTTACACGCTGTGTTGGAGGACTTTGGAGCGCAGCCGCCCGAGTGCCTGGCTGGCCTTTTGGATCCTGGCATTGATCTCGTGGTCTAGGGACCCAGCGTTGGTGATGGTGCTGCCCAGGTACTTGAAAGTGTTGACATTAGAAAGCTGCGTGCTGTTGATTGTAATGCACAGCTGGTTAGTTGGCCTCCCTGGTGCAGGTTGGAACAGCATCTCTGTTTTGCTGAGGCTGATAGTCAGGCCAAACAGTTTTGTTGTGGTAGAGAACCTGTCCACAATGGTTTGGAGATGATTTTCTTGGTGGGCCATGAGAACACAGTCATCTGCGAAGAGAGCTTCCAGGATGAGTCTCCCTGTTGTCTTTGTTTTTGCAGTCAGGCGGCGAAGGTCGAATAGTGAGCCATCCAGTCGGTATTTGATGTAGACGCCCAGGTCCAGATCCATCACAGCATGTCATAATACTTGGGTGAAAAATAGGTTGAATAGTACCGGAGCGAGGACACAGCCTTGTTTCACGCCATTGGAGATGTTGAAGAGGTCGGAAGTCTCTCCACCAGATAGGACTTCCCCTGTCATGTCGACATGAAAGAGTTGCATCAGTTTGACAAATTTTGCTGGGCAACCGAGCTTGCTGAGGATCACCCACAATGTGTCCCTGTTCACTGTGTCGAATGCCTTTGTCAGGTCTATGAAGACAATGTAGAGACTCAGGTTCTGCTCAAGGCATTTTTCCTGCATTTGCCTCACCGTGAAGACCATGTCGATGGTGCTGCGATCTGGTTGGAAGCCATATTGTGATTCAGGCAGGTTCTGCTCTGAAACAGATGACAGGAGCCTGTTGAGTATAACACGGGCAAGGATCTTTCCAGCAGTGGAGAGTAGTGAGATGCCTCTGCAGTTGTCACAGGCTGCTCGTGAGCCTTTGTTCTTGTATAGGGCTACAATGGAGGCATCTCTGAGTTCTGGAGGCATGCCTTCCTCTTCCCATATGCTGGTCAGCACTATGTGGAATGCCTGGAGCGCCTTTCCATTTAAGGCCTTGTACACCTCGGTTGGGATCCCGTCTTTACCGGGTGCCTTGCCTGCACTCATTTGTTTAATGGCTTTTTGGACTTCCTCTATTGAAGGAGGGATGTCAAGTTGTTCAATGGTGTGGTTTTGGGGGATCTGGTCAAGGGCGCTTTGGTCGACTGAAGAGGGTTGGTTGAGGAGCTGACTGAAGTGTTCTTTCCACCTGTTGCTGATACCTTTTTAGAACTCTTTTAATGTCACTTCTCCATTTGCTGAGGGTTCGTTTAGTTAAAATTAGGGACTTGACAAAACCTAAAACTTTAGGAGGGGTAGTGAATTGAGTTTTAGGCTTGAGTTAGGAAGACCTGATTTGGAATACTACCTCAGACAGTTACTATTTGTGTGACCCTGGCTAAGTCATTTAACCTTTCTCACCCCATTTTCCTCATCTTTAAAATGGGGTAATAACAGCCACTATCTCATAGGTTTGTGGAGGCCAAATAACCTATGTAAATGTTCTATAATCCTTAAAGTACAGATGTTAGCTATTATTAGTAAGTTGCACTTTCTCTAAATCCACTTATATGTAAACTGTAATATGGCAAAGTTTTTGTTCATCCTTTTTTAAAAAGAAGTCTAATGGTAGCACGATGAGTAATGTCTTAATATGTGGGCCAACTGGATTTTTAGTGAGGTAGAGCTGCACAAAGTCTTCATCCTCTCTCTCTCTCTGAGAATCATCTAAGTCCAGGGCAAGACAAAAGTCAGAATAATTGGCATTGGGCACAGAATGCAGTGGATGTCCTTGGCATCTGCAATGTCCTACCAAGTTCTAGGCACTCTACTATGCTTGCATCAGTCATTTTCATGACTGGAACAAATGGTTCTCATTTACCTGTTTGGCCAGGAGTCTTCACATGCTTCAGGTAGACATTCCCCAAGATCACCAACAGCTTAGATCACCTGTTGGCTACCCTCAATCTGGTTTAGTCCATTTGTAGAGATGGTTTTGGCTGGTGGGGTTTGGCCACTGCTCATGCTACAGCTTCATGGAGCCACGGGTGAGTGATATGAGATTGGTGCTAAGGAAAGAAAAGGGCTGGAGATGTAGATCTGGAGTCATAGAGTAATGATGATTAAACCCCTGGAAATTGTTGAGGTCAACCCCAAGAGGAATTGGGGGGGTAGCCATGGTGAGAAGTTGTGTACCAATAGAAGACCTTATCAACTACTGCTGACTCCAGGAAACACATACAAGTTAGAGGAGAACCAGAAGAGAATAATGTAGTGAAAATCCAGAGAAGAAAGAGTAGCTACAAGAAACCATTGAATAGAGTCAATCATACTGAGAGGTTTTTGATCTGCCTGGCTTGGGGATCAGTACCATATTTGTGTCATAAAAATAATTTAGGAAGATTCCTTCTTTGCTTATTTTATCAAATAGCTTTTTATGGTATTGGGATTAGTTATTCTTTAAATGTTTGATAGAATTCACTTGTGAATTCATCTGACTGTGGGGATTTTTTCCTGGGGAGTTCCTTGATGGCTTATTCAATTTATTTTGCTAAAATGGGATTATTTAAGTATTCTATTTCCACTTTTGTAAATGTAGGCAATTTATATTTTTGTAAATATTCATCCATTTCCACTGGATTGTCATATTTATTGTCATATAATTGGGCAAAATAACTCCTAATAATTGCCTTAATTTCCTTTTCATTAGAGGTATAATCCCCCTTTTCATTTTTAATACTGCTAATTTTATTATCTTCTTTCTTTTTTAAATTAGATTAAGCAATACTTAATTTTATTTGGTTTTTCAAAGAACCAACTCCTAGTCTTATTTATTAGTTCAATAGTTCTTTGACTTTCAGTTTTATTAGTTTCTCCTCTTTTGAAAAATCCTTACCTTCCATCTTAGAATCAATACTATGTATTGTTTCCAAGGCAGATGAGTGATAAGGGCTAAGCAATGGTAGTTAAGTGACTTGCCCTGGGTCACAAATCTAGGAAGCATCTGAAGCCAGATTTGAACCTAGGACCTCCTGTCTCTAGGCCTGACTCTCAATCCACTGAGTCACCCAGGTGCCTCCTAATTTCTCCTTTGATTTTTAGGATTTCTAATTTAGTCTTTACTTAGGGATTTTTAATTTGTTCTTTTTTCTAGTTTTTTTTAGTTGCATGCCTAATTCATTGATCTCTTCTTTCTCTATTTTGTTGATATAAGCACTCAGGGATATAAATCTTCCCTTGAGTACTGCTTTGGCTATATCCTTTTCATTATTTCTTAGAGTACAAAAGAGCACATCACCATCATACACTACAATTTTTCAGCCTTTCCTAATTAGTGGACAGCCCCTCAATTTCTAATTCTTTGCCACCGTAAAAAGGGCTGCTATAAATATTTTTGTACAAGTAGGTCCTTTCTCCCTTTTTTGATCTCTTTGGGATACAGACCTAGTAGTGGTATTACTAGACCAAAGGGTAAACACAGTTTTATAGCCCTTTAGGCATACATCCAAATTGCCCTCCAGAATGGCTGGATCAGTTCACAACTCCACAAACAATGCATTAGTGTCCTGATTTTTGCCACATCCCTATTTTCCTTTACTGTCATATTGGCAATCTGCTAGGTGCCTTCACATTTTAAAAAATTAATCTACTTGATATTCTTGACCTTTTATTCCTATAAATGAATTTTTTAAAAAACCCTTACCTTCTGTCTAGCTGCCCCCTCTACAAATGAATTTTATTGTTATTTTTTCTAGTTTTATAAAATAGTTTTTTGGTAGTTTGGTATGGTACCTTATCTTCATTTGAGGTTCAACTCAGGTGCCACTTTTTCCATTAAGCCTTCCATCAATGGAGAATGCATCAAAATATTGAACTAATTTTTAAACATTATTTTATTTGGTCATTTCCAAACATTATTCATTGGAAACAAAGATCATTTTGAACTATTTTTTTTTATCACCCAACATACTACCTTGTTCATGGTAAACAATCGTAATAACCAAAATAAGATGTTAGAATTTATATATCACAAAACAGTAGCTTTCAATTCTCTAGAGGAATTATGAACAATTCACTCAATTACATCATTCTTCTTTTTATCCTTTCCAAAGAACAATATCCAACCTGGTTCATAAGATGGACAGGACCCAGAAGCAGTCAACGTGCCTTTTATACCAATTTACCAATAACAGAGAGTCATGCAAGCACACAGAATAAAACTACTGAAGAGAAACAGAAAGTCAGGGGAATGCATAAGAGAGAAGAAAATGCTAAAAGAGAGATAGGGAAAAATAAATAACTGTGTGTGTGGGGGGGAGGGGAGAGGGAGAGAGAGAAAGAGTGGGGAGAGGAGAGGGAGAGAGAGAGATAGAGTGTGTGTGTGTGTGTATGTGTGTGTGTGTGTGAGAGAGAGAGAGAGAGAGAGAGAGAGAGAGAGAGAGAGAGAGAGAGAGAGAGAGAGAGAGAGAGAGAGAGAGGAGAGGAGAGGGAGAGAAAGAGACAGAGAGAGAGAGTGTGTGTGTGTGTGTGTGTGTGTGTGTGTGTGAGAGAGAGAGAGAGAGAGAGAGAGAGAGAGAGAGAGAGAGAGAGAGAGAGAGAGAGAGAGAGGAGGGAGAGAAAGAGACAGAGAGAGTGTGTGTGTGTGAGAGAGAGAGAGAGAGAGAGGGAGAGACAGTGTTTGTGTATGTATGTGAGAGAGAGAGAGAGAGAGACAGTGTTTGTGTGTGTGTGAGAGAGAGAGACAGTGTGTGTGTGTGAGAGAGAGAGAGACACACAGTGTTTGTGTATGTGTGTGTGAGAGAGAGACAGTGTTTGTGTGTGTGTGTGTGAGAGAGAGAGAGAGAGACAGTGTGTGTGTGTGTGAGAGAGAGAGAGAAAGAGAGAGTAGGGAGAGGAGAGGGAGAGAGAGAGATAGAGTGTGTGTGTGTGTGGGAGAGACAGACAGACAGACAGACAGACAGACAGACAGACAGACAGACAGAAATCAAACTAATGCATGAAGTTCACATAAACCACCACTGAAGAATTTTCCACTTTAGTGAACATGACAATCAGTTCAATCAGATACAAAAAGAAAGCTGACTGAGGAATGTAGGAATAAAAGTCCTAACAGAGAATAGGTGATTCTCAACTTAGAGAGACTAAGATAACTGAGGCAAATGTTGCAAGACTTGGTTGGCATCCTAATCATTTCCTTCCAGCACAACACTACTTCTTGCCTTTGCTTTCAATTATCTATACTATCCATTCAGGGACCTCAGGTTTCTGAACCAAGCAAGGACTGAGCTATGCTGATCAGAAAAGATGCTGAGCCCACTAATGGCTTGAAACAAGAAAAATCTTACTAGACTGCCTCTCCAGAGGAGGTTGTGCAAAACCCATGATGTCAAGCTTCTAAACAGTCTGAGCAGAGCTGGCACCTAAAGATCACATAAACCAGTTAGTCTCATTTATTTCTTCTTCCTCAGATGAGAGCCCAAACTCCACAGGGCAGGGAAATAATGACCCTATTAACTCTGAGGTAGCCAACCCTGCCTATCAGCTAGGGGAAAAAACATACAAGTAAGAAGATAAAGGAGTACTTAGATGAATCACCATCATTGTTCATATCATCATCATCAACACAATAATAATAACTAGCATTTATATAATGCTTTAAGATTTGCAAAGTACTTTACAAATATGGTTATTTAATCTTATTGTTATTAGTAACATATTTTCCTTTAAGTCTAACAAATGAGATACATTATCTCAACTGATCTTGAAGACAATCCTATAAAGAAGGTCTGGGTCAGTTCCATGGTGAAGTGGATACAGCACTAAGCCTAAAGTAAGGAAGAATCATCTTCTCAAATCTGCCCTCAAACACCTGCCTCTGGCCAAGTCACTTACCTCTGTTTGCCTCAGTTTCCTCATCTATAAAATGAGCTTCAGAAGGAAATGGCAAACCACTCCAGTACCTCTGTCAAGAAAACCCCAAATGGGGTCAAGAAGAGTCAGTCGCAACCAAAACGACTAAACAACAGCAAATGAAGTAGGTAGCACAACACAATATTACCCACGTGTGCTAGATGAAGTTATCAAGACCCAGAGAGATTGTGTGGGCTTGACACAAATGATATAGCTAGTGAGAGGAGGTGCCAGTACACAAACCTAATCCTTCTGACTTTAAATCTAATTTTTTTTCCTACTTCTGTTATATCTTGCTGTGTGGATGTGAGGCAAGTCAATCTATGAATAGAAAAGGATGAATAGAATGAGTAAAAGGAGATCAGAATGAAAAAAATTGGGAATTCCTACCTTTAACTACTTTTATGGGCTTCTTATACTAACCCTCAGAAAATCCTCCTATGAGGTGAATCATTTGGTGATGACTACATTTTGTTGTGTAGTGAAAAATGTGCAGAAGGAGGAGCTAGGTGGTATAGTAGATAGAGTGCCAGGTCCAGGGTTGGAAGGACCTGAGTTCAAATCTGGATTCAGGCACTTGCTAGCTTTGTGACCCTGGGAAAGACTCTTACCCTGTTTGCCTAGCCCTTGACTTTCTGTCTTAGAGTGTTACTAAGAGAAAGAAAGAAAGAAAGAAAGAAAGAAAGAAAGAAAGAAAGGAAGGAAGGAAGGAAGGAAGGAAGGAAGGAAGGAAGGAAGGAAGGAAGGAAGGAAGGAAGGAAGGAAGGAAGGAAGGAAGGAAGGAAGAAAAAGAAAGGAAGGAAGGAAGAAAAAGAAAGGAAGGAAGGAAGAAAGGAAGGAAGGAAGGAAGAAAAAGAAAGCGTTTGGGACTCTATGGCTTCTAAGGTCCATTCCAGGTTTATGTCTATGATCCTCTGTATCTAAATAAAGATGAAAACAGAAAAGGAGAGCAGAGTGATGGGACCATAGTAAACTTCTGTGAAAAGAAGTCATGAGCCTGTAAGAGTAGGGCTCAGGATGCTGACCCCATCTGAGCAGCTTGATACACAGGAAGTAATAGATATAGGGTTTGGCACAGAAGAGGATGGGGTTGGTACCTAATTTGAGAAGACAGTTCAAGAGAACAACAGAGTAGATCCAGAACTTGTGGGATGCCCTGATCAAAGTCATTGATGACCTGATGCCCATTTGGAAGTATGTATCCAGCAGAATGCCCTAGGGATCTGTGACTGACCTTATGTTGTTTGATATTCCTCTCAGTGAATTGGATGAAGGTATTGAATTGGATTTAAGTGAAACCGAGTTATACAAAGTCATCAGTCTCACTCTCTCTTCCAGAGTCATCAAAGTCCACAACCAAGACAAGAGTTAAGATCACTGATGATGACCCAGGAGTTAATGGATGACTTTGGTGTTTTCTGTGTCTGGCCAATCACTAAGAACTCCACAGTGCCCACTTCAACCACCTTCATGGTCATTGGAACACATTATTCTTATTTTCCCATTCTGGCCAGAGAGGTCTTCATATGCTTAGGTAGATGTTTCCAAGTAACTCATCAACAGGTTTAAGACCTATCAGTTACCCTCAGTCTCTTTTCATTTGCCTGCCAGGATGGTTTTTACCACAGTGTGGCCATTGCACATGCTACAACTTCTTGGAGCCACGGCAGAGACTTGGGCAGCAGGTAGACACAACGTGAGTCAGATTTAAACCCAGAACCTCTTGTCTTCTGGCTTCCATCCATTGAGCTACCCAACTGCCCCCTGATTCAAATACTCTTTAAACATTTCTCTTATTTTCATCACATTCCCACTTTGAGAAGCTTGTAAAATGCTCAATAAATATTTTGTATAATTCAATTGTGTATGCCTGTGTTGCTATTGTATGTATGCATGTGTATTTAAGTATATATGTACATATGATTGAATAAGCATTTACTTAGTCCATAGTATGTGCCAGGCAGTGTGCTAAGTGCTGGGGTTACAAACCTAAGCAAGCAGGATATTCCCTGCCCTCAGGGAGCTAATATGTGAATGGAAGAAGACAGTATATAATAAAGAGCTAGAGAGAAGGAGGTACCAGTAGTATCATGGCTTGGTAATGGCGGCTGAGTGTGGTGAACTGATTTTGGGAAAGATTAAATGAAATCTCACCTATCAGAGCAGAGGATGCAGAGGATGGCGGGCAAGGGACAAAGACTAGATTCTGGAGGGAAAGGGATGTAACATTATTACCATGACAATGGTAATGATAATTCTAAAATTAATAATATCAACAAATGTTGATATTTGCTTTAAGTACTTAAAGGTTTACGAAGCACTTTAGATTTAATTTGAGCTCATTTCATTTTATGGATGTAGTCATTCAACTTTCCATACCAATTTGAATATTAAAACATTTATGCTTAGACCTATAACTAAGGTAGAACAATCAGAGCTTTGGACCTGGTCATCGAGCATAGAGGATAGAGGACTTGAAGTTCTTCATCAGCCCAGAAACAATAGAGCTTAGTAGCTAATTTATAAAAATATTAGTTAAAATAGAAAGCGACCAGATAAAGCGTTGGAATGAGCTCTATCCTCCCATCTCCTCCCACTAGACCCCTAATCAATCAAAGTTACTTCATGGTCTTTCTCCTATCCTGGGTTCATAATTGCTCTGGAAGCAAAGCTCCCAAGCTACAACTCTATAAATACATTTCTCCCACAAATCCCTTGTTCTACATCCCATCTACACTCATCCCATCCCATTCTACACCCATGTAGCAAAGAGCACAGACTCTTCCATCCCCCAGCTAACTCTTAAACCACCACACTCAAGTGAATTGTCACTAGGTAACAATAGATTATCCCTACTTGCTTCACAGAAACTGGTGCTTCCAGGTGTCACTGTCACTGAAAATGTAGCTTAAATGTGTTTTTGTTTCTCAAGCTCCTAGTCATTAAAAGCCTATAATTAAAATAATTAGGAGAAGAATCTTGCCTAGTAATCAATCTACATTTAAAAAAAAATCCTTGAAATCCCTATCCAAAAGTTTCTACCTTATTATTTAAGCATGAATTCTATTATGTAAAATGTCACCACAGCACTTTAACCAGGTATTTAGAATAGAAAAAAAATCACCTTTTTTCTTTTCTTTTTTTTGGGGGGGTAAATCTTACTCTATGCTACAGCTATGGAAGTGATTTAGCATAGTGTAGTGGAAAGAGCATTAGGTTTGGAGGCAGAGGACTTGAGCATCAAACCCCAGCTCTGCTACTTTCTATCTATGTTCCCTTAAAAAAATTAGTTTATTTCTCTGGGTCTCAGTTTCCTCATTGGTATAATGGATCACTTGGACCCATTGACCTCTAAGCTTTCTCGAAGAGGCAGCTCTTCTGACTCCAATGGCTCTTCCTCTGGAGGTGACTAGCATTCTTTGTCCTAAGTCTTTCAGAAATTGTCCTGGAATTATTGTATTGCTGAGAGTAGAGAAGTCTTTGCCAATTGATAATCATACATTATTGCTGCTACTGTGCATAATGTTCTGCTTCTGCTTATTTCATTCTGTATCAATTCTTATAGGCCTTTCCAGGTTTTTCTGAAATTAGCGCTGCTCATCATTTCTTATACCACAATAGTATTCCATGAAATAGTATATCTAAAGCATTTTGTAAATCTTATAGCACTGTATAAATACTAGCTATTATAATTATTATAATTAAATTATCCATTTGTATGATTACTTCACCAAAGTCCTGTTCATCCTGGTTGGGGGGAGTGTCACTCTACATTCTTCAGGTCTATACTAGCACAACTCAAACTCTGCCCAGACTTACCAAGCTGGAAAAAATTCAAACAAAAGTCTTATGATTGACCAGTCTCAAGCTTCCTGACCACCAGATGAATTTTGGGCCATGTCAAGCCCCCAAAACACTTGGGGAGGTGTTCAGAGTTTTCAATCAGCAAGGGTAGAGGGAACTTCCAAATGAAAGAAGTAAATATGGGATGGATCTGTGACCTCATCTGCATGGATGCATTGATATAGATCATAGTCCAGCCACATTGTCTCATCCTGGGCATTTTTGAACTATGTTTTCCCATAAATTTCCTAAAGAGGATCCGCCCAAAGTGCTGGAGCCTTCCTCCATTTTATAGGTAGCAAGTAGCATCCCAGGCTATCTGAATATTAGCCTTTGCACTCCCTACAGGACCAGCCCTGTCCCATTTCTGATCATTCATTTCCCAGAAGATGTCTCCTATACTGAGAGTCAATATGGCATGGAGGATTAATCGGAAGATCATTTTTTGTCAGGAAGATCTGAATGTGGATCCTGCCTCAGACATCCCACACTTCCAATCATTTCCCTGGTCTTGTCTCTTCTATGTGCACAACATCTCTCACATATATTTTCTCTCTTTGTAAAAAATTTTCTTTTAATTTTTAAAATATTTTTCCATGTTTACATATTTCATTTTCTTTCCCTTCCCTCCTTCCTCCCAAATCCAATAAGCATTTCCACTGGCTTATACAAATGTTCACATATTCTCTTCTTGATAGTCAAATAGCCAATACTTCGTTTCAGGACCTCATTCTCTCTCAAATGGACCATTCCAATATCCTCTTGTATTGTTCTCTCTGCATCAGCTCTCTCTCAGATTCATACTGTATAAGGTTCTTCATTTGCAAAAATGTTTTAGAATGAGAGACCTTCCAGGGAAGGAGATTGCTTACTAGATGGTCTTTTTTTTTTAAACCCTTACCTTCTGTTTAGTATCAGCTCTAGGAGAGAAGGGCAAGGGCTAGATAATCAGGGTTAAATTACTTTCTTGGGATTACACAAAGCTAGGAAGTATCTTTGGCCAAATTTGAACTCAGATCCTGCCAGCTCCTAAAGGCCTAGAACTCTAACCACTGCACCTCCTAGCTAGCCCCTCCATGACTTCTAAGTTTTCATCTAGATATAAATTATGCTATACTGCTCAACAATAAGATTTCTCAGTAATAATGACAAAGACCCTTCTCAGAAAAGCACTTCTCTCTGGATGATGAACAATGGGACTCCTCTATGGAAATGAGAGAAATACCCAGTGGAGAAGATTCAGAAGCATGGACACTGATGCCTCAAAGGCAAATCTGGCTTCAGACTCCAAGGAGCCCGTGTGCCAGGCAAGTCTCGCCCACAGAACCTTTGTTGCCGCCTTATTACCCAAGTCTTCCCTGCTCTGATGTATTACTAAGCATGGATGCTTCCACTAGATTTTCCAGTTCTTCCAGGTAGAATTGTCTGTTTCAGAGTGACTGGCCACTCTCCCATGCAGCCTTTAAAATATTTTACTATCATGAGCATTTTAAATGTTCCTGTCTCCTGCGTGACAGGATTACCCAATTCATTTTATGTCTGAAGTAAAACTTGAGAAATATGGGAATGAAGAATGGTTAAGAGCTTTTCACCAAGCTAGGAAACAGATGAAATTCCCCCAGTGACCATTAGCGTGTGACCTCAGGTTTGAATGACTTGTGGTGAATTCACATATTGGAGAGATTATATTGTCTGGCTGAAGAGGAGTGGTTTTGAGCTGCCTGTCAAGAATGTTTCCTAAATTAAAAATCTTTCTCCCTTTCTCAAGCACTTCACAGAATCACAGAATTTCTGCGTTGGGAGACCTCAATGACCATTGAGTCCAAGTCATACAGGAAAGCAATTTCCATACTTGACAAGTGGTCATGCAGCCTGTGCTTGAGGCTCTCCAAAGAGAAGGAACACATTGCCTCTCAAAGTGACCCCTGGCTCTTTTGAGTAAATAATTTTTTAGGAGAGGCAGCTAGATGGTGACTAGATGAGAAGCTAGATGAGAAGACTCATCTTCCTGAGTTCAAATCCAGCCTCATACAGCGTCACTAGCTATGTGACCTTGGGCAAGTTGTTTAACTCTATTGTTTCGCTTTCCAAATCTGCAAAATGAATTGCAGAAGAAAATGGTGAACCTGTCCAGGATTAACAAGGAAACCCCAAACATGGTCATGAGGAGTCAAACACAATTAAATGCCAAGTTTTTAAAGAAGCTTTTAATTCATATTACATCTAAATTTGCTTTTTTGCTTACATTCCTACTTCCTGGGGCCAAATATAACAAATCTAATCATTCTTCCCCATGGTAGTCTTCAACTTCTCTGCCTGGCATTCAAGGCTTTCCATATCTCTCTACAATTTTTGTGTGATTAGAAAATCTTGAACCCTTGGACTCCATCTCCCAGAATCCTTTTCTTGTTCCAAGAATCCTTTTCCCTTCATTCATGTCTGTGTTTGTTACATGTGAGTATATAATTTTGTGGCTCTCTCCTTTTGCTCTCCTTTTTTCCCATATGTGAGGCTGGGTGAGCTCTCTCTATTTCTCTAACCTTTTATTTTCCTTTTTTCTTTAAGGTATTATTAATAAATATTATTAAATATAATACTTGGAGCATTTTGAATGTTAATTTTAAACTCTACAATTCTCTGCTCCTGTTAAACTCTTTGTCCCCAGAACATAGACTGAGGTTGAACATGAACTATGCTTTCATACCTACCTTTGTGCAAGCTTTTGGCTAAGCCTAGAATGCCCTTCCCCTGCCCCTTTCCCTTCAATCAATCAATTAGTAAGCCTTGATTACTCACTTGCTACATGCCTCTCCATTGTGCTAAATAAAATAAAAAAAAAATAAAATAAAAGACAAATAAATAGACAAAATAAAGACAAATAAAAATAAATAAAAGACAAATAAAATAAGACAAAATAAATAAAGACAAAAGTGAAGAAATCTCTACCCTCACAAAACTCATTGGTTGAATTCATTTTTAGTCCATTCTTCAAAACCTAACTTAAGCTACCTCAACCAGGAAGTCTTCTTGAGTCCCCAGACTGGGAACAACCTTTCCCCTTACACTTTTTATCAAGCTTTGTTTTGTGATTCTACCAAATTATAAACACCTTAAGGATGCCAATACATTAGTAACTATGAAGTTTTGGGGCTCCACTTAAAAAGTGGTCAGTTAGCTCTATTTTTATTATTGTTGAGTTATTTCATTTATGCCCAATTCTTTATGACCCCAATTGGGGTTTTCTTGGCAAAAGATACAGGAATAGCTTGCCATTTCCAATTCATTTTACAGGAAAACTCTTCTTTGTGAGTTCAAATCTGACCTCAGATACTTACTAGCAGGATGACCTTGAGCAAGCCACTTAACCATGTTTGTCTCAGTTTCCTCATCTGTAAAATATACCCATATACCCTGCGGGGAGCCAATAGACCCTCCACTGGCTGACAAGGTCACAGTTTGGGAGCCAGGAACTGCAAGGCAGGCCCCCCCCCAAGAATGACACCCCCCCTTGACCACCTTGACTTCTCTCTCTCCAACTTTCCTAACTAATGGACTTGTTATGATTATTATTCTCTCCCCAATATAGGAGAAATAATATGAGAGCAAATACTTATAGGATAAACACATATATCCCACTTTAATCCCCCTAGATTATTGCCCCCATAAGATTACATTCACAGAATTAAAGCCCAAAGATTATTGCCCCTCCTTTCTCTCACTGAAGTACAGATATGCTTCAAGGCCCTACAATAAATGCTGGCCAAATGCTTGAGCACCATAATAAGTCTTTCCTTACAGTTATCACACTCCAATGAATTTGTTGATGAACAGAAACCAGGCAGCATTGCTAGGTACTTCAAAGTAACACAAGAAAAGCATAACTTGTAAATTGAGGAAAACCCCAAATCTGGTCTGTCATTAAATTGCCCTCTAACCTTGTACCTAGCTATGAAATGTTTTGTTACCCATCTCCTAAGCAATTGTAATTGATTGTGAAAGCTGACCAAAAGCAACAATGATTCTCCTAGGTCAGGGAAAATTAACCTCTAGATCACCCTGTTTATGTCATTCATCTATAGCAATAATATTTCATTAACTATCTCCTTAGGCTACGTGTGTTAAGTTCCATGGAAACATATATGTAGAAATTGATTATGTGCCAAAGAATTATGTAATTACCAGTCTATATAATAAATGAACCTCTGTGGTATGGCAGAACACTGTGTGACACCTAAGCATGTGGACCTGAGCACACAGTGTCTCTCATCTCCATTACTTGACCGGATCGTCACATCTAGACAGAGTGAATGCTCACCCTCAGGGAGACTGCTGGACGGCTCCCAAAGATACCCTAGTTGGTTGGTTGTTGTCCTTTATACTCAAAGAGGACTAAAATGATATGACTCTGTCAGGGTCAATGTACAGCATGTCTAGCTATGGCTGATCAGACCAATCTAAGCTTGGAAGGCTAAACTACAGGTCAGGAACAAATAGGCCATATAAACATTTGGGATGGAGACATCTCTAAATTTGTGCAGCTCATTTTTCCTTTGAGCCTCTGCAATTCTGCTTTCAAGGGCTTTCAAGGACTTCTTTGATACAGGCACACCATGCAGGACAGCTCTATCCCAGTGTCTCCTGTATCTCACAATCAATTCTAAAGTTCTTCAGAGAGGGAGTCAAGATGGTGGCATAGTAACAGGTGCCCTCTGAATCTCCTCCCAACTAATCATTACAAAGCATCTCAAAAGAACAGAAATCAAAATTGGTTGAGTAAAGGGGCTCTCCCACAGGATACCATGTGAAATGTAGGCAGTGAGTAGAGATTCCCATTGTTTCTTCTGACCTCCATGGGAGCCCTTGCCATGTGCGAATTCTCCACAAAACATTATTTCAGACAAATGCCTGTTTGGCATTCACACCGCATAACTAGCTCATTAGAACTTCACTTTGCAATAAAGCCTGAACATTTGGCAGTTCAGCTCAAGACAGGACCTCAATGTGTAGTAACTTATCTTGCCAATGTATGGGTTAAAAATTAGAGGTTGGGCTAAATATATAAAAATGTAGTTGACAGAAATTATTACTCAAGTCAGAATGACTTTATAGCAATTTATTTATAAAATAGAGGGAATGTGTGAAAGTAAAGAAATGAGAGAGAGTAGATATTTACTCCAGCCTGGTCCCAACCAGGTAGGGCTTCAGAGGCCCCAGAAAAGGAGGCCCAGAGGTAAATTAAACAAGAGTTTTAGCCATGAGGCTTTCTCCAAGAAAAGGGGCCTCTCTGGAGACCAATACCCCCAGAAAAGCCAGGTAAGGGAGTCAGCCTTTTTCACTTATCCTTGTGGTAGTTCTAAGGGAAAATCAAAGAGCAGTCTAAGGTCCCAAGCCAGAGCTCCTTCAGGGCCAAGTTTGAAGGCAAAAGAGCTGCTCACAGGAAGTTCTTGACACTTTTAAAGACCCTTCCTTCCATCACTTCCTGTGCATTCCTTCCACTTTACTTGGACCAATTACAGCTATAGCTTTGCTTAGACTGCCCAGGGGGCAGTCAGTGGGTTTTGATTTGCACTCATTATAGTACATGTGGGTCACAGACCTCCTCATACTTAAGGATAATTGGGGTATATATGCTTTTGGTGATTAAGTCTAAAAATGGGCAGGGGAGAGTTAATCTCATCTTCATAGCAAGAGGTCTTCAGAATCTTCCAAAGATAATTCAAATGGAAGCACCAGTTTCTTTGCATGGCACTGGTAGACTGTCCAGGTTTCACAGGCATACAACAATGAGTTCAGCACAATGGCTCTGTGGACCTTCAATTTGGGAGGCAGCCTAATACCTCTTTCTCTCCTGCCTTCCTTCAGAACCTCTCTCATACTGAGTTAGCACTGGCAATGTGTGGATCAACTCATCATCTATGTGGTCATCCCTGGAAAGTAGACTGCCAAGATAAGTGAATTTATGCACAGAATTCAAAATGTTTCTATTGGCTGTAATTGATGGTTCCATGTATGGAAAGTGCCGTGCTTGCTTGTAGAGAAGTTCTGTTTTCTTGATGTTGTTGGGCCAAAATTAGCCCAAAATTAGCACCTCAGAACATGCTTATTAAATTCTTGTTGACTGATTTGGATTATTTTATTTGAGAATAATTTTAGAGTTTTGAATACTGGTTTTTAAGTTATTAAATCAGAGCCTCTTGAATTAAAAAAATGTTCTATTTAAAAAACTTTGGAGGAAAAGGAAATATCTTTTTGAAATGGTATAACATGGAAAATTAAGATTTAGAGCTGGTGAAGGCCCTATCCTTTTAACAAAGGAGGAAACCAAGACCCAGAAAGTTAAGTGAACTACCCAAAGTCACCTGATCAGTAAGAAACAGGGCCAGGAACCAAATCAAGGGCCTAAACTCCAGATTCATACCTCTTTTCCCTCTGTACCATCTCAGTGCAGTAGGAGGACTCTTTCATCCCTCTTTGGAAATAAGAAACCCTCCATCAGCTGTCTTCCCTGGGGATGAATAGGACTGAGGGGAGTTACTTCATCTCCTTTTCCCAGGTTTTGCACAAAAGCAAGGCTTAAAGTTAATTGCTTTTTAGAATCAAATCAAGTAAACAAGCCAAATCAGCTTTTAAAAAATTTTGTGGGGAAAAAAAAGCATTTTCTTGCCATCTCTTTGCATGTATATCTGGCAGAACAGAATTAATTTGTGTATAAATTGATTTGTGATAGAAATGACTACGTTACAAATATAGTTAATTCTGAAGCATCTGTTTCTCCTATGTTTCTTTCTTAGTTACCCTTCTTTTTCTCATTTTCTTCCTCCTTCTTCTTCCTCCCTCCTTCCCTCCCTCCCTCCAGTAAGCAGAATCCCACCTAATGCTGAGTAATCAAGGGAAATCACAAAGGGTCATGAAGCCCCTAAAAAGAGCTTTGAGACTTTCCCTGGGTGGTCACAGGAGGAGCATGACCAAAGTTATGTCAGCTAATGAGTTGTACATCCATTGCTGACCTTTTCCTTTCTTTCCTTCTTTCCTTCTTTCCTTCTTTCCTTCTTTCCTTCTTTCCTTCCTTCCTTCCTTCCTTCCTTCCTTCCTTCCTTCCTTCCTTCCTTCCTTCCTTCCTTCCTTCCTTCCTTCCTTCCTTCCTTCCTTCCTTCCTTCCTTCCTTCCTTCCTTTCTTCCTTTCTTTCTTTCTTTCTTTCTTTCTTTCTTTCTTTCTTTCTTTCTTTCTTTCTTTCTTTCTTTCTTTCTTTCTTTCTTTCTTTCTTTCTTTCTTTCTTTCTTTCTTTCTTTCTTTCTTTCTTTCTTTCTTTCTTTCTTTCTTTCTTTCTTTCTTTCTCTTTCTTCTTCTTTCTTTCCTCCCTGTCTCACCTAGAATATGCAGTTGCTATTCACCACTTCCCAATGTTGAGCTGCCCTGTTTTACAGCAGCTCCCCTTTCACTCATCATATTGATCTTAAATTTAGTGAGGCTACCTGATGAGCTTAAGCCCTACTGGAGCTCAGAACTCCTTAACTCAAGTGATCCACAAGCCTTGGCCTTCTCTGGGCACAGGGATTTCCAAAATGTACCACCATGTCCAGTGCCTTTCATGTTTCTAAATATGAATCATGTCTAACTTTACGTTATTATTGATTCCTCAGAATACTGCACAATAATGTGTAAATTGTTCTGTAAAGTATTATTGCATTTAATTTTGTTAATTTAATTTTATTCTGGGTCCAAATTTCATTCTTGTTGCTTACTCATTGTCTGTCCCTGGCCAAGTCACTTCAACTCTCTGGATCTCAGATTTCTCATCTATAAAATGAGGTGGTTAAAATTAATGACCTCTACATCTTAGGAGGTGCAGGGGATAGAGCACTGAGCCTGAAGTCAGGAAGACCAGAGTTCAAATCCAACTTCACTTACTAGCTGTGACCCTGAGTAAGGCACTTAGCCCTATTTGTCTCCGTTTATTCATCTGTCAAATAATCTGGAGAAGGAAATGACAAAGGCCTTCAGTATATTTGCCAAGAAAACCCCAAATGGAGTCATGAAGAGTTGGGCACAAGTGAAACAACTGCACACCAACAAAAATATTAATATTACTGTGAGTATGATGTGTATGTATACATACATATATGTGTGTGCATATTTTTGGAGATGTCCCAAAATTATATATAACAGGGGAGGGTGAAGACCAGACCTGTGATTAATTTTTGTAGGGAACAATTCGTTTGGTAACTCCCTCCACAAAAGCAGATTATCCATCTCTCTGTAACTTATAGACTAGGGATAGTGTCTGGACCTGTTATTTCAATGCTATGGGGAACTCCAGGATAAAGAAATTCCTTTTCAGTGAAGGTTGGGACCATGGAATAAAAAATCTTCAGGAGTGGTCTATAGTAGAAGGGTCAAACACACAGCTAACAGAGGGAATGTAGCTCCCAACACTCTTGAGGGTAGCCTAAACCTAATTAAAATGTACTAGGGAAACAGTTAGTAAAATAAATTAAAATACAATACAATATAGATAATAGCTATATGTGCTTTTATAAGTCATGTAGGGATCCTTCTGTGTGGACTGTGTTTCTATCTGAATTTTGACACCAGTGGCCTAGAATACTGAAAGGTTAAGTAACTTTCCCAGAGTCACATAGCCAATATGTCTTCCTGGTCATACACCAATGTCTTCCTGGCCAGAGCTTCTTCTACTTCATCTACTACATAATTATATAATTCTGCTCAGACACTTAGAAGCTGTGTGACCCTGGACAAGTCATTTAACTTCTGTTTTCCTTAAAACACGAGAGAAGGAAATGGCAAACCACTCCAGTGTTTATGCCAAGAAAACCCATTGACAATATTGGCATGCTATGGTCCATGGGGTCATGAAGAGTCAAACACAAATGAAGGACAACAACATGCCAGAATTATCTGGGGTCCTGAGATAGTATGTAATTGGTCCATGGTCACCGAGAAAATATGGGTCAGAGATAAGTCTTGCACTCACATTCTCTTGCCTCTAAGGCCAAATATCTACCAATGATGACTCATAGCCTTTCATGAAAAATAATACTTTGAAATCAATATAAGGCTAAGCACTTATATTTCACAAAAAAGCCTGAAACCTTCAAAGACATCCTTCAAGGTTGAGTGGGTTATTAGCTCAAGAGAATGACATCTTTAGCCACTCTTGTTCATCAAAAATATTCTCAGGAGGAATAAATTATCCATTTGAAAAAGGAACTATTAAAATGGCACCACCATATAGCCAACTTTACTCCATCCCATCTCAGTACTCATACACAGTATTGCCAGACTAGCTTGAAGAGCGTTATAAATAGTTTTACGGGGTTTTATGTCTTTCTTTTCTTTCAGAATGACTGTGATCCATGAGCCTTCCCAAAAAGCAGAACCCAGCTAAAGTGGCAGTAATCAATCATAAATATTTATGAAACTGAATCACAAGGGAGCCATAGCAGTAAAGTGTTTTATTATTCAGGAAAATCATTAAGCACTCAGCAAGCTTACAATCCAATGGTGAGGTCTAAGAAGGAGCCCTTCTGCCTCTTGGATTCCTTCCTTTTCCAATTTTTTTTTAAACAGACAAACAATGGTTGGTCAGGGCAAATTCAATAAATGTTATTGTGGACAAACTAAAAACCAGTAATCTTCAGTCTTTCCTGAAAACAAAATATATACTTCATATTACCCTATTTTTAGGGATACTGCTAATCATGTACTTAAAAAATAAATAAATTTTATCTTCTTTTCTTTGAATCAATTGTAAATATTACTTCCAAGGCAGAAGAATGGTTAAGAGCAAGGCAATGGGGGTTAAGTGACTTACTCAGGGTCACACAACTAGGGCTTATTGAGAAATTGGAATCTGTTACCCTAAAAACTATGATTCTCAGCAAAACTATGATTCCCAGGAGCCCACTAACTTCCTGTCATTACGTGCTGATGTAGACAGGAGATAAATTGGGTAGAATTCCAGGTCTAGCCCTCTTTCCTTCCTGTTGGCAGTTTTGGTGGACAGGGGATTTTTGAGTAGGTAGATTAACTTAGTCACGTGGTTTTATTTTGTCAGATAATAAGCTTTATAAAAACAATACTTGAAGTATTGGACATTAATTTAACTCTTACAGTGTCAGAGGTCAGATTTGAACCCAGGACTGCCTATCTCGAAGCCTGGCTCTCCATGCACTGAGACACCTACTTACCCCTTCATTATGTCCTTTTTACCTTAATGTCATGGGAATACAGATTTTTATAGCAGGCAGATACTGCATGGTCCAACAGCTACGCAGCCCAATTCACATATTCCCCATTGCAACACATTTGATGTGACCCTTTCCTGGAGTCACACAGATGGTAAGTCTTCCTGGCTTCAAAGATAACTCTTCATCTACTTCCATAGTATAATTTTAGAGAATTACCTGGGACTCTGAGACACTAAATGATTTGCCCATGGTGATGGAGGAGACTTACACTTATGTCCCCCTGCCTCTAAGCCCAAACTTTCAAAGGTATCCAGTCTCTATGTGGAGACTCTGATGACTGGGAACTCATTACCCCCAGAAAGAGTCCATTTCTAGACAATGGAGTCCATTTCTAGACAATGCATTTTATTGTTTTTTTATTTTATTAACTTTTCCTGATATCAAACTTAAAGTTGTTCTTCTTTTAGAATAATAATAATAATAACTAGCATTTGTATAGGTCCTACTATGTGCCACCTACTGTGATAAGCACTTTACATTATTACCTCATTAAAGCTCTTAACAACCTTGGGAGGCAGATGCTATCATTATCTTCATTTTACAGCTGAAAAAAACTGAAGTAAACAGAGGTTAAGTAATTTGCCCGGGGTGACACATCTAGGAGGGAGTTAGACGTAATAAGTCTGATCTCTCTTTCATGATGGCAGCATTTCAGTTACATTATGTCCTCCTCCCACCCTACCCCCAACCCCAAGTCTTCTCCAGGTCCTTCAGGTGATTCTCAGATGGCATTTGGTCAGAGTCAAAGTCAAAGGCTTCCATACCCTGATGGCTCCCCTCTGGATGCTTCTATTGTATTTCCATTTTCTTTATTTGTTTGTATAATTTTTTCCCTAAATCTTTACCTTCTGTCTTAGAATTGACACTAAGATAGAAGAGAGGTAAGGGCTAAGCAATGAAGGTTAAGTGACTTGCCCAGAGTCACACAGCTAGGAAGTGTTTAATTACTTAATCACATGATTTGGGTGTTTGTGAGCATACAGATACCTCCTTCATGGATATCCATCATAAACTCATTGTTATAGTATAGTAGTGGCTTGGCATTGTAGATCACTCCCTGGGCTTAGAGTCAAAGAGCTGTGGATTCACAGTGTCCCTCTGATACTAGTTATGTGGCCTTAAATAAATCCCATTTAACTTTAGGGACTTTAAGTGACTCCCTAGATCTAATCTATAAAGAAATAAATGGATTGCCATTTGTATCACTGGATGGAGAACCCTATAAAAATGAAATCAGAGCTCCTTTGTGTATTCATATAGACACTCTCATCAATAAATATGAAATATATGAAAGTGTTATTGCTAATCATTAGAACTATTCAACAATAGCATGATATTGATTATATATGTAAAATCTATATTAGATTGTTTACCATCTCAGGGATAAGGGAGGGATGAGATAGAGGAAGAAGGGAAGAGTGGGAAGAAAGGAGAGAACCTGGAACTCAAAAAATTTTTAAATGAACATTAAAAAAATTGTTTTTACATATAAAACAAAAAAATAAGATATTATTTTAAAAAAAACAATAGTATGATATCTCTTGTTAAGGTAGTGAGCTTTCCATTACTAAAAGTGTTTAAATAGGGGCTCCATAATGCTATCTGTCAGAGATACTTACACTAAGTGAGAAGTTAAACTAGATGGCTTCTAAGGTCCCTACAAATGCTAAAATTCTATGGTTCTGGAGTCAGAGGACCTGGGGTCAAATTCCATCTCTGAAGCTTATAACCTGTGTTACTCTAGGACAGTGATGACAAACCTTTTAGAGACTGTGTGCCATGCTCCACCCACAGAGACCACATGCCATGTCCACCCCCCCCCCAAGTGCCAGGCATATCCCACTCCCTGCCCCCAATAACACCACAAAAGGGAGGGAGGAAGGGAGGAAGCACTCCCATTTGACTGCTGGGCAAAGGGATAGGTGAAGTGAAAAAATGTCATCAGTTCAGGTAAAGAGGGGATAGTGATGGCCCGAGCTCTCCATTCCCCTCCAGCTCTGCAGCCTGTGAGCCACCTACCTAACCCACTGTGTGCTCCTATTGGGCTACTGAGCAGAGAGATCGGTGATGTGAAAAAATATCATCAGGTACAGTGGAGGGGGGAGGGGAGCAGCTCCACTTCAGTCCCTCTTCCTTTCTAGTAATAAACTTGGTGGGCCATGGCACCTGTGCCTACAGAGAGTGCTCTGCATGCCATCTTTGGCATGTGTGCCATAAGTTGACCATCACTCTCCTAGGGCAAGTCACTTAATTTCTCTGGACTTCAGTTTTCTTATCTACAAAATGAAGTTCTTCTGGCATTAGCTCTATCATCCTAAGTTCCTTTTGGTAAAAATTTTGAAATATACTTCTTGGGAAAGGAGAAATGGAGAAAATCTTTTTTTTTCTGAAAGTGGACCATAAAGTTAGTTCTCATTTTATTGGGCCTCCCAGGCCTTGAGCTGTTCCAAAGAGTGATTTGATTTTTAAGTTTACGATGCTATGTGCTGCATTATGACACAAAGTAATGAAATGTGAAATCTATACTTTAAGCTCTTTTTGAGGAAAATACAATAAATAGGGATAATTATTATAACTCGCTAGGATGTGTGGACTGTATTCAGATCATTTCCAAAATGCTAGTTAGCAATGAAGAGTAGTAAAGGAGAATGGTGTGCATCTAAAGAAGAACAGAACACATTTAAAAACTGTAATTTGTTCTACAATAGATGGCTACAATACTAAGTAGGAAGGCAACCATTATAAGTGAATAGAGGATGAAATCCTGAATCCCCTCTTAATTGCATAAAGACCCTCTTGATCCAATCCACTTGAATTCAGTTTAGCACTTATCAAGCTTCTACTATGTACAGAGAAGCAACAGTAGCATAGAGGGTATGGAAATGCCCTCAGAGCCAAGATAGATTGATACATCAATATATTGATAGACAGATTGATAAATTATAGATAAACAGATAGATGAGAGAGAAGACAGAGGAAAGGGAAAGAGGAGAGATAGACAGAAAGGAAAAAGGAGAGGGTGAAATGAGAGAGAGCGAGGGAAAAATGAGAGAAAGGAAAGAATGAAAGAGAGAGAGAGAGAGAGGGGGGGGGGCATTTATTAAATATTTATTATGTGTTTATTTATTTATTATGTCCAGAACTGCTAGAGATACAAATATGAGCAAGCAAAGAACTTAAATTCCAATTGGGGAAGACAAGATAGGATGATGGGAGGAGTACACTCAAGCTCAAGATGGCATGATTTGGAGCTGGTGGCTAAGAAGTGAGATGTTGGCCTGACTCCTGGCAAGAGAAGATGGATCTAGATTCAAGCCTCACCTCTGATTTTGTTGTTGTTGTCTGACAATGGGCAATTCAATCGCTCTGATCTCTAAGCAACTCTCTAAGAATACAAGTTACAGAGAAGGTGTTAACCTGTGTTCGTAGAGGGAATTTCCTTACCTGAGAGTCCCTAAACCAGTGGTATCAAACTCAAATAGAAAATGAAGGCCACTACTCTCTATATGATGATCCCTGTGGGCACTTATTGACATTTTTAAAATGCATTATTTGTGGTTTACTGCTGTTAGTTTATTTGTTTTTGTTAAATATGTCCTAATTCATTTTACTTTAGTTTAAGTATCACTTGGATTTGATCCTTAACTTAATGGCCTTGGGTCAATTAAATCACAAATCCAGCCCCTTTCTCCTACTATGTGCAAGATCCTGGGTTAGGTGCTGATAGAAAGAGGGGAATCAAATAGTGCCTGCCCTCAGAGGACTTACATTCTATTGTAGTAAGTACTATGAACAATAACAAAGATGCAGAATATAAAGTGATATAGAGAAGGGTGAGATCAGGGCAAGTGCATAGGAAAATTTGAGGAGATAGATGTTAATATTAATAACACATCCTGATATTAATAACATGGTTCTTTATGCCTTAAAGTTTGCCAAGCACCTTGCATAAATTATCTCATTGAATTCTCATAATGAATTAAGTGATATTATTATCCTCATTTTGCAGATGAGGAAATGGAAGCTCAGAGAGAATATATTTATTCTATGATTCTGTAGATATATACATCCATGTATATACATACATATATATGTGTACACATACATGCTCTCTTCCCTGATAATATATAAGTTCTTTGAGAATAGGGATTGTTTCATTTCTTATATCTTTATCCTTAGTGCCTAAAACAGTGAAAAGCACATAGTAGGTGCTTAATTTTAAAACTTAGTAAATTGGTTTGCCCCAAGTTACATAATTAATAAGTGCCTGAAATAGGTGATATAAGGAAATGCTTCCTAGCAATTAAAGTTATCCAAAGCTTTAATGAGCTACTTCAGTGGGTAGCTGATTCCTTCTCAAGTTGAGTAAAGACTAGAAGACCTTATATGGGGTATTCTTTTTGGGGTGTGGGCTATACTAGAACACAAATAGAATTGGGGGTCACTAAACTATACCTAATGATTCCTGCTGGTGACATATTGTCCTAGAAAACCACATATTAACATTATCTATGTTTTATTGTATTTTTATTAATTTTGTTAAGTATTTCCTAATTTTTAATCCAGTTCAGTTTTACTTGAGAGTATTGGGAGCCTCAAGTGATGTGTTTGGCATCCTTGTTCTAGGCAGCTGTTAAACAATCTTCCAATTATGCAATTCTTTGATCTTAGAATGTACCCAGCTTTTTCTAACTCTGAAGTCAGAGCTCTCTCCACTGTCATTGCATGCTCTGAAACTATTATCCCAAATCCCACTCCCACGGATGAGTTAGCTTAGTAATAGCATCTATTCAGGGATCTAAGAGTAGCTTAGGGACTAGAGGTTGTCTTTTCCAGTACTCTAGCTCATGAGCTTCCACCAGCAGGCTTCACACCATAATAATTAGTTGATATCAATTTATCAGTCAGAATAGACTTAATTAGCTCTTAGACAGTACTGTTTACTCAGATGAAATAGTAAAAAGAATGGATACAAAACAACCCCCCAAAAGTCTGTGATATACTGTCTCGTAAGTAAATGTAGAAGTAAGAGACAATGGGCTGAAACTTAGTGAGTATGTATAGCAAAAGGACAAGTCACAACTCCTTAAAATCCTTTTGTTGGAATCTTCAAGATGTTCCCCTTGGGCATGGGGTAGCTTTTTTGCTGGACCTTTTATACATCTATGAATCTTGTACAGTAACTTGTGGTTCCACCTCTACCAAATCTTTCAAGGATCTAAACTGGCTTGATATTTTATAGACAATCTCCTGTGGTATGACCAAATTTTCTCAGCCAATCCAGATCCTTTTCTTCATTTCCGGTTCATCCAATAATTCCATCAAAGACATCTAAATTGAGCCTGATCTTTTCATTCTTGATTAAAATGCCTTTCATTCTGTCAAGATGCCTTTTCATCCTATAAAGGGACCAGGATCTTCCTTTGTTGGAATGAGGTGATTTGGCTGATTTACTCAATAGAAACTCCTCCCCCCAGATGCCCTTCAATTGGGGAATGGCTGAGCAAATTGTGGTATATGTTGGTGATGGAATACTATTGTGCTAAAAGGAATAATAAAGTGGAGGAATTCCTTGGAGACTGGAACAACCTCCAGGAAGTGATGCAGAGCGAGAGGAGCAGAACCAGGAGAACATTGTACACAGAGACTAATACACTGTGGTATAATCGAACGTAATGGACTTCTCCATTAGTAGTGGTATAATATCCCTGAACAATCTGCAGAGATCTAGGAGAAAAAACACTCTTCATAAGCAGAGGACAAACTGTGGGAGTAGAAACACCGAGGAAAAGCAACTGCCTGACTACAGCGGTTGAGAGGACATGACAGAGGAGAGACTCTAAACAAACACTCTAATGCAAATATTAACAACATGGAAATGGGTTCGAATCAAGAACACATGTGACACCCAGTGGAATCACGCGTCAGCTATGGGGGGTGGGGGGGAGGAAAAGAAAATGATCTTTGTCTTTAATGAATAATGCTTGGAAATGATCAAATAAAATATTATTTAAAAAATAAAAAAAAATAAAATCACTCAAGACAATTAAAAAAAAGAAACTCCTCCCCCATATTCTTACTATTTTACACAGTAACTAACCACTTGGGGAATTGGGGAAAGTTTCTTAGAGGAGATAGCTTTTGACCTGGATTCTGAGAGGTGGAGATAAGAAGGAAGTATAATTATAAAAAAACTATTGAACTAAAACTTCTGAAATCTCAGTTCCTACAACCTCATAAATCCTTCACCTAATTCCATTTATTTTTCCTCTGTGGCACAGACAGATCTCCTGATTTCCCTCTCTCTTTGGCACTGGGTTGTTTTTCTTCTTCTTCTCTGTCTTTGAATAAGAGTGCTCACAAATTCTGGAACACAGAGATTTATCCCAAGTGATCAAAAGAGCTCATAATGGATTGATGTGATAAGATGACTACAGAAAATTCAAGTAAAATGGGATTTGACCCATCACGCATTTTAATTCTCTTGAAATATCCTCATCACAAGAGGTAGAATGGGCCTAATGCCATCCACTCATCAGACATTTTAAACTAGCAATCATCTTATGTGAAAAGTATGTTAACTGTGTTGGCCAAGTAGAGAACCAACAAATCACCAGATGTATTCAAACAATGGAGATATGTAACCAAGCAATTTAAGAGTCTTTTCCCTTAATGCAAGGTTTGGAAGGTGATGGGCTTGGGGGTGGGACTTGGGCTTCAGGTATCCTGAATATTCTTTCAACTCTCTTTTTTAGTTTTCCTTTCTGTGACAGATATAACCTTCATGGTCACTGTCCAATGCAGTGAAAAAGGACCTCTCAGTGGGATGCTGGGCTATTCCTTCTGCTTCATTTCTTGTATCACCCCACACTTGTGCTCTCCAGAGTCCAAATGCTTTAAAAACAGTGAAATGCCATGCAAACGTTCAGTGGCAATGTTATTTCATTACTCATCTGCTCTTTGGACTCTTTATCCCAGGGGCTTTAGAGTCTGCATTTTGATGAAATGCCACTCTTTCTGGCAGTTTCTTGGGCTCAGCGACAGCATGATGGGCAGCCTTTGACATGAATCTATAGTCAATTATTTACTAGGCTGAAAATAATTTGCTCAACGTAAAATTCTTGCTAATGAATTGATGTGTCAGCTTATTATGGCCCTATCATCTCCACTGTAAATATTAAATTAAGCCAATCAGCCGTGGGCTGTGTGCACACACTGCAGTTCTGCCATGGTTTTTAAAAGGGCAGATAATGATGTCAGAAGCTCATACTCTGACTAGTCCCCTTTTACTCTGGCTTGCCTTTCAGATTATTGCTGTGACAGAGTCAGATTTGGGATGAGTAAAAGGGGGAAATGTAATGGCATTTCCTGAAACTGATGAGAGAGCATCCAAAGGTAATATGAAGACATGTGGAATTCCTTCAGGTTCTCCATATTGCCCACAGATCCTTTATTTCAAATTTATTGCCCTTTACAACCTGACCCAAGTTTACTTTTTCAGGCTGAATTGTGTCCCTTAATAATAATAATAATATTGTGCCCCTTAATAATAATAATAACAACAAACTATTGTTTGTCTTTTATTTTTTCAAAGAGGACCAATGACATCAAGAGATTGATGTTGTGACTTGGTCATGAGTTGGATTTAAGTGAGGCAGACTTGCATAAAGTCATCAGTCTCTCTCTCCCCCCCCCCCCCAAGTCATCAAAGTCCAGTGACAAGATCAATATGAAGACAACTGAGGATGACCCCTGATGCAGTGGATGACCTTGATATCTTTGATGATTAACCAAGCTCTCAAAACCCCACAGGACCTGCTTCAGCCACCTTCGTGATGGACTTTAAATCAAATTGTTCTCATCCTCCCATTCCTCTGGGGGAAGTCTTCACATGCTTGGGGTAGACAGTCCCCTAACTCACCAATGGGTTTGAGGACTGTAAGTTACCCTCAACGTGGTTTAAACCCATCTGCCAAGATGATTTACTGAGATGTAGCCACTATGCATGCTACAGCTTCTTGGAGCCACAGGTGAGAGAGTTGGGTGAAAAGTGGACACCAAAGTTGAAGCAAGCCCTTTTCATACCTACTCTAAAGACTAGTGAAACTCTGGTCCCAACTCCTTGTTGCTCCTTAGACTACACACCATGCCATCTTTGGTCTTCATGCTTCTACACAGGCCATTTGCCTCATTCCCATAGGTGGAATGCTCTTGTTCCTCATCTTTGAATCCCTAGCTTCCTTGAAAGTGCTACCTTCTACAGGAAGACTTTCCTGATCCTTCCATCTGTTAGTGTTTCCCTTGCCTTGCAAACTACTATTTGTATGCATTTCATATATGCTTATATGTATTGTTTCCCCACAGAATGCAAGTTCTTTGATGGCAGAGACTGTTTTGTTTTTGTTTTTGTACCCTTTATGCCTAGTACAGAGCCTGACACATAGTAGGTATTTAATAAGTACTTATTGATTGCTTGATATAGTTTATGAGTGAGAAAAACAGACAGAGAAAGAAAGACAGAGAAGAGAGAGAAGGGAGATGGAGAAGAGAGAAAGAAGAGAGAGATAGAGACCAAGAGAGAAGGAGAGAGGGAGGAAAAAGAAAGATGTTTCACTCAATGCAGTCATCATTAATGATGCTAATTAGTCATCATAATCAAAGCTTATTCCCTCGTAAGAGCTGCTCAGCTGAAATATTCACTGTTCTCAGCTCATTGACCTTTTAAGAAAATTCCATTCTAGTGGTTAAATCCCACAGTCACGGTACATGCATCCCCCACAATGTCACAATGATTACTCTCAAGACAGTCGTTGTGACGCAGAGCTCTATGCAGAAATGCTTTTATAAATACTCACAGATGTGATAAGAGAGAAACTGTCACATGGTATGTGTCCAGATGCCGCAACCACCTCGAAATAGCATTGAATTTGCCGTGACATCTTCTTTGGAGAGTGGGAAGATTTCCTCCATTGGGGTTTTCTTAGTGTTTTTAAAGCTTTTCAGAGGTGATTATTATGTTTAGAGTGGAGTCATCTGGCACAGAGGATAGAAAGCGAGGCTTGAATTTAGGGATACTTTGGGTTGAAATCCTTCTTTAGAAGCTTAGCATCTGTATATTAATAGGAAAGTCACTTTCACTTTTCAGAAACTCAGTTGTCCCATCAGTAAAATGGGGATGCAAAATATAAATTACAGGTAGCTAGTTGGAGGCACAGTGAATAAAATACCTGATGGACCAGAAGTCAGGAAGACTCATCTTTATGTATTTAAATCTGGTCTCAGACGCTTCCTAGCTGTGTGACCATGGGCAAGTCACTTAATCCTGTTTGTCACTGTTTTCTCTTCTCTCAAATAAACTGGAGAAGGAAATGGCAAACCACTCCATTATGTTTGCCAAGAAAACTCCAAAAGGGTCACAAAGAGTTGGTCATAAATGAACAATAACAAAAAATGAGGATCATAATATTTGTGCCAAGAGGCAGTGTTATGTAAGTATATAGTGTCATTTGGAGTATAAAAGACTTGAATTCAGTTCTAGCCTCTGACTCTGGTTGTGTGACCCTGGATAGGTCATTGGACTCCTTTGTCCCTGGTGACATACTCCCTTCTTGATTATGGGATTTTAGAGTGCTCTTTTTTTTTTTAATCTAATCTAATACACATTTATTAAGCATCTACTATGTATCAGGTACTGTGTTAAACACTGGGGATACAAATATTAAAAGAAATATAAGAGAAGATTGGTGGCTTAGTGGATAGAGAGCCAGACCCAGAGATGACAGGTTCTGGGTTCAAATTTGGCCTCAGACCCTTCCTAGATGTATGACCCTGGGCAAGTAACTTAACTCCAATTGCCTAGCCCTTACCCCTCTTCCACCTTGGAACAATACATAGTATGATTCTAAATCAGAAAGTCAGAATTTTTTTTAAGAAAGAAAGATAGTCCCTGCCCTCAAGGATTTCACAATCTAATGGAAAAACAAAAGGAAGCTGGGAAAGGGTGCTTGAATTAGCATGATAAGATTAGAGATGATGAGCTTAACATGGGAAGTAATTCTTGTTCAATGGAATTGAAATTAGGCAAAGCAACAGATGCAGATTGCAATGATTTTTGTTTTCCTTTGAGTTTTAGTGTTCTTTTATTAAAAATAAAAAAGTAAGACTGAAATCTCTTTCAGACTTGTAGTAATATCTGATTCTGTGTCATGAAAGATTCTGGGAATTCATTCTTTTGAAACTCAAGAATATTTTCATTCAACAAGAGGAAAGAACTGTTTCTTTCTTTTTTTAGACCCTTACCTTCTGTCTTAGAATCAATACTAAGTACTGGTTCCAAAGCATAAGAGCTATAAGAGCTAGGCAATAGTAGTTAAGGGACATGACCAGAGTCACATAGCTAGGAAGTGGCTGAGATCAGATTTGAACCCAGGGCTGTGATCCCATCTCTAGCCTTGGCTTTCAATCCCCCAAGTCACCTAGCTGTCCCCAAAAGAACTATTTCTTATTACAGTTTGGAAAATCAATAATGGTAATTGTCTAGAAGGGGACTTGACCAAATGCCTAATTAAGAGCCTAAATTTGAAGTTTCTGTCTCATTCTCTGCATTACTACCAACTACCTCAATGTGCCTCATGGTAATCCCAATTGACTTTCATAGTTTTATTTTTGGCATCCTATAAAATCGGTGAACTTCAGAAGGAAGGGGAAGACTGGTTCCTGTCCCCGAAGAACTTGATGCTACTCAGATGAAGAGGCTGGCATAATAACAGCAGCACTATCAATGATGATAATAACTACTTTTGTAGCATGCCAAATTTCATATTTCAAGAAAACTGCCCTGCATTCCAGTGTTGGCTCTATTAAGACTTGGGCCGACATCAAAGGACCAGGAAGGGAACATGACCTCCTTGATCAGAGGGTGAAAGCAACAGAGCAGCAGTCTGTATGAACATCTGGAGAGGACCAAATCTCTGGAAGAAAAGGTCAATGTGAGCAAATATCACAGCACTCCCCTGTTCCTCTGTGTTTGGGTAAGGGGCCCTGCCGTTTTCATGTGAGTGATTAACAATCTACCACTCATACACCAAGGATGCTTCTTACCCACAATCCTCAAATCCAAGAGGATTAGTCAACCCTTCCTCACTCATAGAGCAACTAGGAAACATGTAAAATCCAGTCTTATGACATGAAGAGCGATTTTTCTAATATGCCAACTTCAAAGGATCTTTGAAACGTTACAGTGTAAGAGACAGCCCGAGTTAATCCACCAAAGCCCTGTTTAATGGTGTGTTTAATTTTTGTCCTGATGGGTCTTTAACAGGCTGCACCCCAAAAGGTTCTGGTGTGGGATAACCTCTCAAGGTGTATGCAGGTGTCCTGCAGGGGCGATCTTTCTTTCCAGGGAGCTGTCAGAGTTTACAACACAGAAACGTAGGGAATCTCGTGACAGGAGCTACTGTTTTGCTTCCAGCTTTGCCTGTCTAAAGCTGTTAATACCTTTTGCCTAAGACTGAGGTGGGAAAAATGGAACTCAACTGGTGTAGCAGAAAGACAGATGGATGTGGGATCTGGAGACCTGGGTTGAGGGCTGAGCTTTGGCACTTTCTCGCTATGTGACAATGGACAGGTCATGACTTCCCTGATGCTTCTGTGTGGCTCACACACTATATCAATGAACCTTCCAGCTCCCCAAGTATTCTAAGACTTCAGACGCTGATCTGCAGTGCTGGATGAAGTCAAAGGTCGTAAGCAAATCAATGTAGGGAGCTTCTAGTGAGGGAACTTCCTCTATCAATGCAACTCTTCTCTCATCTCTAGTCTTGTTGCTTCTGGGGTACCCAGAGATGAAGAATGTCTTAATTAAGCCTTTCTGATGTGTCAGGCACTTTGCTAAGTGCAAGGAAGTCAAGGAAAGGGCAAAAGCAGTTCCTGCCTACCAGGACATTCAGATATCACTACAAATTGTTGCAAGGTGTGGGGCAGGTAAGTGGCTCCATGGATCCAGAGTCAGACCCAGAGACAGGAGGTTCTGGGTTGAAATCTGACCTCAGACACTTCCTAGCTGTGTGACCCTGGGCAGGTCACTTAACCCCAATTGCCCAGCCCTTACCACTCTTCTACCTTAAGAGTCAAAACATAGTATTGTGTCAAGGAAGCTCATCCCCTCCCCTTCCTGAGTAACTTTAACTGTCTATCAAACATTCCTGACATACCACAATTGTGCCAGAGTTGCTTCACATCAATAAAAGTTAAGGTTTGGGGCAGAATCGGGGGAGATCTACTAGGGAACCATGAGGGAACCATGAGGGGAAGAGACAGTGCAGGAGGTGAGGGGGAATGAGGAAGAGACTGGCAAGCTAGGCTCCATGAGGTCAGGTTACTTAGGAATGATTATCTACCCTCCCTAATAAACTTTAAAAAATATATGTATCTGGGTAGTAGAAATAATATTTATTTTTAATTATTACAGTATTGATTCTAAGACAGAAAGTAAGAATTTTTAAAAAGTTATTGCAAATTTATTTTGCTTTGTGTTGCTATTTTGTTATTTTGCTTTTTATTATATTGCTATTTGTGAAGTATCCAGCATGTAGGCAAGCACCTCTCTCCAGTTTCAGTAAGTTTATTCCCTTTCATTTACTGGGATATCTGGGGCACATGTGCAAGAAGGACTCTGCTTCTAGGTATGAGAACTGTGAATGGAAGAGACGGAGACACCAAGAAGCAGTTAGCCAAAGAGCATTTATCAAGGGAAACTTATTGGTGAGTTAGAGGGATGTCTGCTCCAAGAATGCGAACCCTTCCCCTGGGACAGAAGAGGCAGTTGAGAACAGTTTGTTCCAACAGCCATGAAAGCAGTTGAAGCAGGCACTGTGGAGAACTTAGAGCTTGATCAGACATCCAAGATGTCAAGGTCATCCAGTCCAACGCCAGTCAGCTTTAGTTGACCTGACTTTTGCCCTGCCACTGGACTTTGATGACTCTGGAAGAGAGAGAGAGGCTGATGACTTTGTGCAACTCTGCCTTACTTAAATCCAACTCAGGATCAAGTCAAGACATCACCCCATGCTGGATGGCACTGATCCTCTTTAAAAAAACAAAGATCAAAGAACAGAAATTAAGTACCTACTATGTACCAGACAGTCTGTTAAGTTCTAATGATGCAAAGAAAAGCAAAAACCATACTGTCCTTAAGGAGTATTCATTCATTCTAAGTGATGTGGTGGAGAGACAACATGTAAATAACAGATGTAAGGAAATCTGAAAAGGAGAGATATTAGTAATGATTTCAAGGTATCTTCTATAGATATAGAGCGGTTCAGAAGAGGGTTGGATTTGGGGTAAAAGATAATGAGACATGCTGAATTTGAGATGTCTATGAGATGTTGATTCAAGATGCCCAATAGACAGCTTAGGAGGGAGATCAGGCCTGGGTATATAGATCTGGGAACCATCTGCAAAGAGATAATAATTAAACTCAGGAGAATTGATGAGAGCAATAAGCAAGACAGAGTAGAGTTAAAGGAGAAGGGTGCCCAGGGAAGAACCTTGAGGGACAACTATGGTTAGCTAGTGGGACGTGCTTGAAGACACTGGAAAGGAGACTAAGGACTGGTGAGGCAGATAGGAAGGGATTCATTAGATAGCAGTATTATGAAAACCCAGGGAAGAAAGAGTAGCTAGGAGAAAAGGGCAGCCAACAGTATCAAATGCTGCAGAGAGGTCAAGAAATATCATGATCTAGAGAAAAGTCATTAGATTTGGCAACATTGGTAACTTTGAAGAGGATAGTTTCAGTTGAACAATGAAGCTCAAAATCAGATTGCAGGAGGATTATTTTTATTTTTATTTTGTTTTAAATGCATAGGTTTATTTCTAGGTGAGGTTTTTTTTTAATTGTATTTAATTAGTTAATTTAGAATATTTTTCCATGGTTATAAGATTCATTTTCTTTCCCTCCCATCCCCACTAATCCCCTCCCATAGCTGACACGAAATTCCACTGGGTTTTACATGTGTCATTGATCAAGACCTATTTCCATATTATTAATAATTGTACTAGGGTGATTGTTTAGAGTCTACATCCCCCATCATATCCCCATTGACCCTTGTGATTAAGCAGTTGTTTTTCTTCTGCATTTCTGCTCCTACAGTTCTTTCTCTGGATATGGATAGCATTCTTTCTCATAAGTCCCTCTGAATTGTTCTGGATCATTGAATTTGCAGGAGGTTTACAAGAAAGTGAGGAAAGAAGCAGAGCCATGGATTAGAAATTATTTTCTCAAGGAGTTTAGCCATGAAAAGGATGAGAAATATAGGACGAAAGCTAATAGAGATGGTAGGATAAAGCAAGAATTTTTAAATGGAAATATTTATAGGCTGCCTGAAAGGAGCCAGTAGATAAGGAGAGATTGAAGAGAAGAAAAAGAATAGATGATAGTGAGGTCAATTTTCTGGAGAAGGCAAGAAAGGATAAGATCAAGGATACAACAAAGAGAAAGGACAGCTTTTCATCTGATCCTCCTATGAAGAAGGAGGTAGTATGGGAAGGAAATCTAGAGAATGGCCCATACAGACATGAGACTCCTACAGGAAACCTCATTAAGTAGAAAGCTGATGCCAACCCTGAAATGATCACCAAAACACACACAAAGAATAAGCAAACCAGGGGATCCACAGAGAGCAGCAGGTTATACAGAGAAAGAACAGCTAGTATAGGATTATATACTGTTTCCTCGGGGAAATGGAGTCTCAGTAAGAAAAACCGAAATGGGATTAAGTAGCTTTAACAGAAGAATCAAATAAAGAATTTTATGGCAGAGAGCTAGGGCATAAAAGAACTTGACTGAGACAATGTGGCACCAAGGACACTGAAGAGCAGCAAGGCATTGTGCTGTAATAAGGAGGAACAAACTCAAATGTTGTCCTGCATTGATCTTGTGAGTCAAATAGACTTTGTAAGTCTGCCTAAGAAATTTGACTGTTGTCTAGCAAGTCTGAGATTTTTCCCCGTGGGAAAGGTAGGTCCCACCAGAGGATGAGATTAGATAAACTCCCTAACAATCCTGGCGAGAGTTTTAATGAGTGACTATGGTATGAGTTTGTCTTGTACTTTTTATCTGATAAATAAAATCTGTCCTTTGAGATGTCTTGTTTGGCTGAGTGCTTATGGAGGAGTGGAGGGTCCTTTTAGGAACAACAAAATGATCCAGATATTGATCTTCCCAGGATTTCCCTGGGAGGGGACATGAACTAGAGAAAATTATTGGCCGGTGGGGAGCATGAAAACAAGATACTCTCCTTCCCAGAGTTCCATGGAGTTCAAGCACAGCAGGGAGAAGGAGGGATAGGAAACAAGCATTTATTTTTATTTTTATTTGATGCAAAGGTATTTCACTTTCCTAGTTACATGTAATAATAATTTTCAACATAACATTTTCCAACATTACAAAATCCAAACTGTCTCCTTCCCTCCCCCAACTCACAGATGGTGAGCAATTTGATCTGGGCCATACCTGTATTATTATCATGCAAAATATGCTTCCATATTGGTCATTGTTGAAAGAGCACACATGCAAAATCAAAATCCCAAACTAAAAGCATAAATATATTGATGTGAAAGAGAGTCTGCTTTGATCAGCATCCATCTGACTCCAACAGTTCTTTCTCTGGAGGTAGATAGCATTCCCCATCATATCTTTCAGAATTGTCCCAGATCATTGTATTGCTGAGAGTAACCCAAGTTTAGTTTTCATAGATAACCATCGGCCAATATTGCTGTTACTGTGTACCGGGTTCTCTGGGTTCTGTTTATTTCATTCTGCATCAGCTTTATGCAGATCTTTCCAACTTTTTCTGAAATCACATTGTTTATCGCTTCTTAAGGCACAGTAGTATTCCATCACCTACATGTACCACAATTTGGGAAACAAGAATTTATGAAGCACCTACTAAGTGGCATCCACAAATACATACCTTTCTGCCACAATCCAGAAAGTACTTGTGGAACAGCCCACCCCCAAAGTTCTACATGTTCAGGTTCCCAAGCAGGGGGAGAAGGAAGGATGCTTTGGCAAGAGGATGAGTGTCAGGGTCGGGTTTTTTCCTGAATCAAAATACAGTTGCCATTAGTTAACAAATACAGCTACAAAGGAAAGAACAGTGCCCAAGATAAGTTAACTGCTAGAAGAGATGATGTTTATTGGATTCTCCAAGTCCTTATTATTTATTCCATTCAGAGTCTCACTTTCATTACAGACCCTATTTGAAAGACTATTGGCAAAAAGGCCAGGAACATGTAGAGTGGGGACTGGGAATGCAGGACCTGAATAAAAGCCTGTAACATTGGAAAAGGTGTCAATTATGCCACGATTCTACTCCTGTGCAGAAAATACTGCAGATTCCTCTTTCTAATCATGACTTTTTTTTTTCACCTACCAGAACTGTTCTATGCCCTTGAGAATACTTTCCATTTGCATTCATTATCATTCATAAAAGGGACATTAACATCGTGATATTTCACCCCACCCCATCTTCTTCCTGTGCCTTGGTTCCTGACACTTCTTTCTATCATCTAGTCCAGTGTAAGCCCTCAGCTCTGAGCCAAAGGAAAGTATATTTTGGTTCTTGTACTGCACGTACCTCAGTGTTCTAAATGGTAAGGTAATGTTACGGTTCCCTCTATTTCACTTTCTTGATTTCCTTTGGTGTCTCTCCTTTATTTTTCCTTTCCTTGGCTAAGGAATCAATCTCTTCTAAGAGATGCCCCCTTTTCTCCTAGCAAAAATAAATATAAATGGCAGTCAGCCTGGTTTTTCTTTTCCCATTAACCTCTGTTTGTACTTTGGAAATATGTTCTCAGACAAAAGAAGAATCTGTTTGCAGATTATAGCTGTTCTTGATCAACATTATGAGCTGGAATTCTAGTAACCAGGCACCTGGAGACCGACAAATATCTTCCTCTGGAAAGCTGGGAAATGAAATGAAACAAATGCTATGTCATTCTGGTCAGAAGCAGCAAAAGGCTGTCACTGTGAGGGAAAAATTCAGGACTGTAAGTTAGCGAAGAAGTGAACTAAATAATTCATTGCATATTATGCTATTTACTAAAATTCTTTGAGTAATAAGCACACACTGAGATGCAAGTTGGCATAAATGTCTGATTGCTATATAGACTTCCTTTCTACAAGCAGAACATTGTAATGTGGCACACACTTAAGAAGGAGCAATGAGAAAGCATTTTTCGTCTAGAATTGGTTGCTGAGGTGGAAGAGATGGGAATGGTAGGGCACCATTTTAACTTGGAATTCATCTTAGATTAAGAAGAGAGGTCTGCCATTTATATTACCTGTGTGACCTTGGGCTAGTCTCTTAGCCTGGCTTTCCTCAGTATAAAATAAAGGTATTGGAGTAGATGACCACAAAAATTCTTTCCAGGTCTAAATCTGTGATCCAGTGAAAGCCAAGAATAATCTGATATGTACCTTAACACTAGTAGTCAGTCAATAAGTGTTTGTCTAGCATTTGCTATGTGCTAGGAACTGTGCTTAGCAACTGAACATCCAAAGAAAGGCAAACAAACAATCCCAACAGATGATACCCTCTTGGGTGATATGGACATGTGACAGACTCCCATTACATCCCTTTAAAATCTTCAATGACCTCTCATTATCCACAGAATCAATCTCAAGTTTCCTCTCTTTCTAAACAGTGCCCTTGAAAATGGAATTCCTAACTATCTACTTGTAGTATAGCGAAGTGAGGAATGGATTTGGAGGCAGAAGATGTGAATTTGAATTCTTCTTTTCCATGAAAACTTTTCAATTCAGTTTAATCTATAGTAGTTTATTTTCTCCTCCTGTGAATGCCTATGGAGAAGAAATGGATTTTTGAGTCAGGAGTTTAAATCCTATTTCTGTCTCTAGCTGCATGACAAATCATTTAATCTCTTTAGACTTCCATTCCTTCATTTATAAACTGAGAAGACCTTGAAGGTCCCTTCCAACTCTAAGGCTAAGATCTTCTAACACTTATTGCTTGCACTATTCACTGGACACTTGTTCAAGCACTGTCTAGTCCTATTAATTCAACTCCCTTATTACTACATCTTCTCTCGCGCCTTCTGTTGAGCAGTAAAATCTTTGAAGTTAGGGATCCAGCCTTATGTTTCTTTGCATCCTCCACAGTGTGATATCCATATCAAGTGCTTAATAAAATTTTGTTGAATGAATAAACGAAAGAGTGCTGTATCAGAATACATTTGGTTAAGTGACTTGAGTATGCCCAGAGGCTGACATGTTGAGGAAGCAATAGACTGCTACTACTTACAGTTTCTGAAGCAGGCTGTCTTTTGGAATATCATCTGTCCATCTTCTTTCACAAATGTTATTTTTTCCCCAGACTTAAAATCTTTCCAGAAAAAGTATTGGTTCACAAAACTAAGAAGAAAGGCAGCTATGTCCAATCTCTTCAGTTTAAAGTATGTAAAGTATCCCCAGAGTCTCAGTGAGATTTAAAACTCTTTAAAAATGGCACTGTGGCTCTGGGGAGAGCCAGTGGAGTGCCCTCCCTTCCTTTAAGGCAGCAGTGGGGGACCATGCATATGGAGTAGTGCTAACACTGTCAGAAACAGTCAATGTGCTGCTACATGGTCAATAGACTGGTTAGGTTTGCTGGATGGCTTTTTTCCCCCCTCTTTTATTCTTTGTTATAAGAGATGACTCACTGGGTAGGGTAAGGGGAAAGGACGCATTCAGAAAGGACATCAAAAGATATTAAGAAAATAAAAGGAAAAAGAAAGTAAATAGTGTTCAAAGGTTTATAAAGTGCTTCCTAGACATCTTATTTGATCCTTATGACAACACTTTCAATAATTTGGTGATCTGTGATGTCTTCAATGGGGATGCTAGCCATGGGTGAGCAGAACTGCACCCCCCAACCAAAAAACAAACAAAAACAAATGAAAAACAAAAGACTCCAAGCCCTTCCTCTAGACCTTTTGACATCCTGTGGCTATTATTAGTCAGGCTATCCATCTGTTATTATTTCACTTTTGTTACAATATGACCCATTACCTTTTCTAATAATTCATTTCCTGAAAATTCTCTCTCAACTTATTGAAGGAAGAGGGAAAGAATAGATGTAATGACAGCTTTTTATGGCACTAGTCAAATTTTATTCTCGTCTCATCTTCATGGAAGAAGTTTCACACCCAGTAGCATCTGGCCACACAAAATTTGTGTAGAACTGTTTAAAATTCCATTTGTTTTGCTAAACCTAATTGATTTGAAGAATAAGTGCTGTTCTCCAGAAGAAAAAATTTCTTTCAGTAACAACCAATTGTTACATCATAATATAATTTTGGTTACATAACTTTTCATTTTAAAATGTAATGTTTTATGAAAGCATTTAAGGAGGTGAAATAACATCCAGTCTCAACTAATCAATGTGCATTTATTAAGTGCCTACTATTGTCCAGGCACTGTGCTAGGCACTGAGGATACAAATACAAACATGAAACAATCTCTGCTTATATTCAAGTATAGAAGACAAAAAGTGTGTATATAAATATATACAGCATGAATATGGAGAATGTAAGTACAAATACATACAAAGGACTTAAAACAAGTTTGGAGGAAAGGCAGAAGCTCTTTTTGTTTTTTTAAACCCTTACCTTCTGTCTAAGAATTGATATTAAATATTGGTTCTAAGGCAGAAGAATGATAAGAGCTAGGCAGTGAGGGTTAAGTGACTTGCCCAGGGTCACACAACTAGGAAGTACTTGAAGCCAGATTTAAACCCAGGACCTCCTATCTTCAGACCTGGCTCTTTGTCCACTGAGCCACCTCGATGTCCCTCAAGCACTATTTCTTGAGGGTGGGGATCAGGATCTGGGAAAACTTTATGCAGAAGATTGCATTCAAACTGTCTCTAAGGAAGAAAGGAGTTCCACTTCATAAAGATGAGGAAGGACTCTATACCAGGCATAGAGGAAGGACATTACAAAAGCATGATGATGGAAGAGTAAAGTTGTGGGGAAGGTCTAGAAGTTTCATGAAGAAAAGATCTAGAATCAAAGGCAAATACCCTGCCTTGATCCTCTGGTTTTAGGTTGTCTTAAATCAACCAAGTTACCTCCTAGTCTTATTTCTCTTAAATTTCACAAATTTTTTGGCCATGGAAATACATGAAACAATCAAACCAAAAACCAAAATGGCCCTCAGTCTTTTCTTATTCTGCCTGTAGTGATGGCAGCAGAGTGCTAGGAAATGGGCTAAATCAGCTTAGCAAACACAGTGTTTAGATCATCTATAAACATGAACTTCTTTCTTGTTGATACTTGAAATATGAGATCTTTGTCCAGGGTCTATCAAATAGACAGGCTACTGGAGGAAGTGACTTTGATCAATACTGATGCTGCATCTGCAGTATTGTGGCCAGTGCTGAACACCACATTTTAAGAAGAACATTAATAATCTGGAACACATCCAGAGCAAGCCATCCAGGATGGGAAAGAGTTTCAAGTTCCTGTCATAAGCGTGTAATAGTGGGGTCAATTGAGTAAATTGATCAAATTACCCCAATCCCACCTAAAGTAAGCAAAAAAATGATACTTCCTAGAATTTTAGCCTAAATCAATCAGTCATCGATCAATAAACATTTAGTAAGTGCCAGGAACTATGCTAACTTTGGGCTACCTTAACCAGGTAGGAATGCATCTCAACCAATCAAATACAACAAAAGCCACTAAGGGTGAAAAGGTCTCAACTAATTTCAGTGTCTCTGATGGGCAAATGGATGAACTGGGGCAATAGTGCACAGGCAGAAGATTTGTATTGGCTAAGGAGACTCATCATACTCCATGGATCTTCTATAAAGTAGCAGACCAGTGCAAAACCAAGAGATAGAGATGCCATTGAGTGGTGAATGAGGAAAAAGCCTTTGGAGGGAGAGGGAGAACAATTTAAGCTTTGGCTTTGGTCTCCTCTCCCACCCTCATCCCTCTGCCTAAACTGGAGGAAGACCTTGCAAACTTTGAAGGTCTGGACTACTTCCCATTTACCCATCAGCTTCCTAGCAGCATCCCTATAATAGTTGGCAGCAGTGTGTACAGTGGGAGCCAAGAATAGAGTGGACACAGATTCATGGCTCCACAAGGAGCCCAGCAAAGATGCTACAACATGCCAAAAGGGGACTTGTTGAGTACCCCATAAAAGGAAGAAAAAGACTTCTAGCAACTAGAAGTTACCTCTTTGCCATATGTGTTGAGCCCATATTCCTCTGGACATATACTCTAGTACAGCGTAGATTTAGGGGGAGCTCTTTTATACTATATGTTTTTCCTGAATCACCTGAGGGAATACTCCTTTCTAAAAGCTAATTGAGTCTGACTGACTACATGATAATCAACTTTAACCAGGGTGAGAAGTACATCAATGGGGGCTTGTGAGCTATAGCATTAAGAATCTCTCAGAGATCCCTGTAGAGCCTTGAAGGAATTAAGTAGCATGCTCTGGAGCCCCAACTCATTAGCACAGGGTCTGGCACATAGTAGGTGCTAAATAGATATCTGTTTGATGATTGATTGATGTGAGGGGAGGTTGAAATAACAGCTTCAGAGAATGGATTTTTACAATAAATATTGGGTCATTTGTAGTTGCAAGGGACTCCCTGGGAAGATATTTTTTTAAACCTTTATCTTCCATTTTAGAATCAATACTATGTATTGGTTCCAAGGCAGCAGAGTGATATGGGCTAGGCAATGGGGATTTAGTGACTTGTCCAGGTCACACAGCTAGGAAATATCTGGGGCCAGATTTGAACCTGGGACCCTCCCATCTGTAGGTCTGGCTCTCAGTCCTAAGAGAGATTTTCCACCTGGAACTTTTTATTAGATACCCTAGTTTTCAGATTTTTTTTTCTCCTCTCTTTTATTTTAGACTGTAATTGAACAGTCTGTCTCCCAATATGTTTCTCTAAAAGTCAGACCAGTTCTTTTGTGACAGCCTTTGCTTGTTTGAGTACTTATTACTGTAGTCAGGATGAACATTGCAGTTTATATGAGAAGATGGGTTTTTTTTATCCCTAAAATACTGGTGTCTAGCATATTATGATAGTTAAGAAAAGCCCATATTTTTTCTTTTTTTTTCTTTTTGAGCAGATCTGTAAATGCTTGTCTTATTATGACAAAAGTCCAGACAGATTATCCAAGTTCCTTAACAAAGGCAAGTTTTGCTAAGGTTTGCCTGTTGGCTAGAAATCTCAAATAATTAACAGTAAGTGATTAATCCTTCTTTGGGAACCTCACACTTGTTCAGGGCTAAACTGATTTTTTTCTTTAGTTTCTGTATGAGTCTACTTTTTGTATTGTTGGTTTGGAATTTAGCAGGATTGCTTTTGCAGTGGCAGAAATCCACTGAAAGAAATTTCAGTTGTTCTTTAATGTAGGAGCAGGTAGCAATTTACCTGGATCATTAAGGGAGTTGTCTGTGTTAGAGGAATTCCTAGAGAAATTTTGGTGTGCCCTGTCTAGAAAGGAATACTTGGGAATTTTGTACAGGCTCCAGTTGGATGGCTTTATGCAATGAGGAAATGATGAGTTTTCACCAGTGATAATTTGTTTTCTCAACTAAAGGGTGAGGGGATGACTTCCAACAGACTCCAAGTCCTTGAGGGAAGTGTCTCATATATTCTCTGAAATAGGAAACCTACATTGGGAGTAGGGTGCGACCCAGAATAGAATGGTACCTCTAGTGGGAGAAGGAAAGTACTCTAGTCCTCCTGGATCCAGGGTCAACTTTGTTGTGGCACTTGGTACTTCACTGAGCCAAGAGGAGAGGAAACTCGAGTGCAGGAGAAAGAACAAGGATCCTAGCCCCACTAAAAGCAGTAGACAAGTACTGGGCCAAATCGGTTTAGTTTCTCATACCTATAGGGAAAGGATTTGATTTCTAATTAGCTTAATCCTAAACCCTGTGGAGAGAGACTAGTGTACTGGAGAACTCTGTAAAGGACTAGGTTTTTCTTTGAAGGAAGGAGACAATGTTTATTTTCTCATTTTCTTTTCTTTATTGTTTTGTGTTGAGGAAAGCCCCCTCTCCCCCCCTTTTTTTTTTTGCAAGCAAAAGATGTGTATTGATCGAATAGAACTCAGTAAAATGATATTTGTTTGTTAAATTATATTCCCACGTATATGGAAATATGAAAGGATGTTAATTACAGGTTCTGATTCTGAACTGTGATGTAGACTTTCAAATTGGAGAAGGAATTCAAAGCAGATCGTGTAGAATTTTCTCAAGTCACTAGAAAGACGCTCATGATTTGGAACTATAGATTTTGCCAAACACAGGGGAGTAGACTTCCTGAGGACAGCAAATATCAAAGCTGGGGTAGAGTAAAAGGGTGGGAGTCAAATATATTTCCATTACCTCATCTTACTTAAAGTGATATGTTGCCCTCATATCTTAACAAGGTGGAATAAATCTGTCAATCAATCAAAAACTTGAAAGACAAAAAGTCCTTGAATGAAAAGAAATAACACTAACAAGAAATGCTGGGATTGCTGAGGAAACTTGGTTATGATTTAGGTTGTTCATTTGTGACCCCATTGAGGTTTTCTTGGCAAAGATACTAGAGTAGTTTGCCATTTCCAGATCACTTTACAGGTGAGGAAACTGAGGCCAACAGAGTTAAGTGACTTGCCTAAGGTCATATATCTAACAAGGGCCCAAGCCTAGATTTAAACTCATAAAGATGAGTCTTCTTGACTCCAGGCCTAGAGATCTATCCATTGTGCTACTTAGGTAATCTGTAATTTAGGGATCTCCTGTAAAAATTGTAGTCTGGCATAAAACCATAATGAAGAGATTGGCATACAAGAGAGATTCTGACGGTCTAGGAACATAGAGGAAGGAGAGGATATGTCCAGAACTGAGCTAGAAAGAACCAGAGCCCCAGGGTATAACCAATAAAAGAGAATGAGAAAGCAGGGCTAAGCAGTGGCTGAAAAAGGAAATCTCTAGAGGGTCATCAGTTCCACAGGAACCTTGGAATAGAAAACTCAGGCTAATACTACCAGTTGTACCCTCCTCCTCAAGGTCAAAGGGAAATTCCAAGAAAAATCTTCTCTTTGCCCAGCAATACCTCCCTGTGCCACCCTAATAATAGACCTGGTAATAAAATGAATTGCTTCTTTCCCCATATATTGGAAGTAACCTGAGCCTTGCTTCACCAAACAAAGAGATCAAAGGTTAACTATTAAAAATAGATTTAAATGTAGGTTAAGGTAGAGAACCTAGCCCAAATGTTCGGATTTCTCCTAACTGGGGGCTCTGAGTGACTATGACTGTACTTCTAAGGCTTTGTCTAATATATACCCCCTAAAGCCATGTTGGTGAACCTATGGCACACATGCTGGAGTGTGCTGGAGGCAGCTGTTCCCCTGCCCCTCTCCATGCTCACCTGAGGACATTTCTCATGTTACCTGCCCCTCTTCCAAGCAACCCAATGGGAGCACTTCCTCCCTCCTCTGTCTGGGGTAAGGCAAGGGAGCTCACATGCTGATTGAGGGTTGTGGTTTGGGCACTCAGTCTCTAAAAGGTTCACCATCACTACAAAGCAACAAAGGAGGCTACCACAGTAATGAGAAAAACACATTATATTACCCTAGGCTTAAAATGAACTTATTATTGCAATAGGGTATTACATGACGATCCCTTTAAGGAACTGGGCATGTTAAACTTGGATAAGAGAAGACTAAGATAGGGAGAGAGAGTATAATAGTGGTTTTCACATATTTAAAGGGTGTTCTAAGTGGAAGAGACTTACTCTCTTTGGCCCCAGAGATCAGAAGTAGGAACTATGGGTGGAAATTGCAGAGAGGCAGATTTAGGCTTGATGTAAGGAGACATTTTCTAACAATCAGAGCTAGCTAATAGAGGAATGAGCTGTTTCAGGAAGCAGTGGTAGTCATTAGACATGTTTAAACAAAGCCTGGTTGCCCTCTTCTCAGGAATGTTGTTGGGGAGACATTTTTTAAAAGAGATAGGTTGGTTTAGATGATCATTAAAATGCCAAGCTCTAAAATACTGTGATATAATAAAGTAGACCCTTCTTTCCTGCATATCTGATAATAAAAACATTTTCACAAAAACGGAGGACTCTACTAGATTATGCCATGCACCCGTTTGTCAGGGTTGCTACGAAGCTCAGACCTACACAGCAACCAGCTGAAGGAACTAAGCGGACAGAACCCAAGTGACACTGCCAAGCTTCAAGTTCTTCTCTAGAGGCACAGTCTGATCCAAGTACCTCACTGGAGAGCAGCTGCTACCCCCAAGAGTCTTGAAAGTCTACAATGAACACTCCATCTTGACCTGATTGCCAAATTATGCTGTTGCATCAGAATCAGAAGTAACTGTTATGGGAAATCCTGTTCTGGAAATCCACCTCATGGCATTCTTCTGCTTTTTATCTCTATGACTTCTACAATGTTGTATCTCTTCCAGAGCCTTGAACAGTGATGTGGACTTATGAGCAGTGAATGGCATAGCAGAAAGAGTACTGGCTTTGGATCTAGAGGTCCCAGATTCAGATCCTCCTTCATTAGCTTTGTGATGATGGACAAATGTCTACCCTAACAAATACTCTGGTTTTTCTCTCCTGTAAAATGGGGATAATAATACTTTATAACTATTCATTATTTTTATATGTAGATTTAGAGCTGAAAGGGACCACTTAGCCTAGGAACAATAAGATGGCACAGTGAATGGAATACTGCACCTAGAATCAGGAAGCCCTAAGTTTAAGTCTCACTTCAAACACCAGCTGTGGGACACTGGGCAAGCCAATTAACTTCTGTTGGACTTATTTTCTTCATCTGTAAAATGGGGACAATAATAACACCCACCTCCTGGGATTGTTGTGAGGATCAAATGAGATAAATATTTTAAAGTGCTTAGCATAGTACTTGGCACATGCTAGTTGCTAGATAAATGTTAATTATTATAGTTCAATTAATCTCAGAGAATCCATTATTAAGTTGGTAAAAAGCTGATGAATTTTTAGCCACAGAAGCTCATGAGGATTATCTACTCAGTCTCAGGAGGACTGTAGTCCATATTAGTGGCATATGTACCAACACCTTTGAAACCAGAGTATCAAATGAGATAAAGTATGATCTGCAAAAACAGGAATACAGAACATATATGTGTATGAGTAACATACATATATTATGTTATAGCTCTTTGACTAGGTCATGGAAAGCAGAAGGCAACTTGTGGACTTCTAAGTAAGTAAAAGTCCGTTTTCCTAGTTCTAGAAAGTATTTCTTTGTTCCCTATACTGATGTTGAATGGTAAATCCAATACAGATATGTGACAGTAAAAGAAAGTAGCATTACAAACCAGTATATGATCTTGATGCAAAAGATCCAAACAATGGGAGAATAATAATGCTTTGACATGTATTTTAAGTGCTATTTTTATTAGCAAAGGCAAAGCTTTTCTTGGAGATTGTGTTGTTTTGTCAATTAGTCATATCCAACTCTTCTTGACCCCATTTGTGATTTTCTGGCAAAGATACTGGAGTGACTTGCTGTTTCCTTCTCCAGTTTCTCTTTTAGAGAGGAAAGAGAGACAAATAGTACTAAATGACTTGCCCAAGTATCCTAGACTGGATTTGAACTCAGGTCTTCCTGACTCCAGGACCAACCATCTAGTTGTACCACCTAGCTGCTTATTTTTGAAGATTATATATATTGTTACCACTAAGTATTCTTGTTTAAACTACCCAGTAAAGGTATTTTACTTGTTATCCATATTCCTAAAGCTAGCTGTCATAAATAAAGAAAATTTTGAGATAATACCCATATTTTTCAAAACAGAATGACATAAACCAGAGACCTTACCAGTAATTTTGTGGCCCAGGCCAAGCAAGACATAATGTACTCACAAATCAATTTTATAATTTGTAATGTGAAATTAATACAAGAAGCAATTAAAGCAACTTCAGTTGACTGAAAGAGGAAATTAGTTACTCTAATGACTCACGAGTGAGTGCTATTAACAATGTGGGCAGTCTGGCAGCTTTCTATTTTAACTGAATATTCTTACCTATTCTAGGTACTAAGGCATTTTCTGGCTGCTAGAGTGAACATGTTTCATTTTTTCATGTTCTCTAAGTATTAGTGCCCAGGGCCAAAGTCCCAGTCACCCTGTCCTCGTTCTATATCTTTGCCAGTAATCACAGTTAACGGAATGGTTGTATATAAGAACTTAATACACCAAAATGGAAAATACTGTAGGCTAGTGAGTTAAGGTAACATCATATATTTTGTTAGTCATTGTCAAAGAATGGATATCACATAAGAGATGTAAAATCAAAGCCATTATGTATGTGCAATTTCTAATTCTGTAATAAGCATTTTACTGACAGTATTCAAACAGAAGATAGTTTTACTTCAAAACACTACAATTTCCCAATATCACAGTGGTTTCTGAAATATTTGATCTGTAATTTGTATTTTCTCTCTCTTAAACAGAGAAAAGTACTAGCAATGAAGGGGGCAGAGAGAGAGAAACAGAAAGAGAGAGAGAGAGAGAGAGAGAGAGAGAGAGTGAGGGAGAGAGAGAAAAGAGGAAGAGAGAAAGAATAGAGAAAGAAAGAGAGAGAGAGAGGGAGAGAGATGGAGAAACAGACACCGAGAAAGTGAGAGACAGAGAGACAGGAAGAGAGAGAAAGATGGGGAGAGAGAGGAGGGAGGGAGGGAGACAGAGACAGAGAGAGACAGGGAGAAAGAGAGAGAGAGAGAGAGAAAGAGAAGAAAGAGAGAGAGAGAGAAAAAGAGAGAGAAGAGAGAGAGAGAGAGAGAGAGAGAGAGAGAGAGAGAGAGAGAGAGATTGAACCAGCAACAACCTAACCCTGATATCTACACAAAACAAATAAGCAACAGATTTTTGAATTTCAAGCTATTTTGTTCCTTTCCTTGAGGATTACTACCACAGTAAAATGGAAGATGCATGAATTAAGTTCCATAAAACAGAGTTTTAAATCAATCAAAACAAGGAAAAAAACCTATCTTTATGGTTGGAAATGAATTTTGACATTTTAATTACAAGCTTGGTAGAAAGATTGGTGGTAGAAATTGTGAGTTTTGAAAATTATTATTATATTGTCATTATGAATTAATGACTACAAAAGAAATCATTTTTGAGTGGTAAATTACAATGGGAAACTTATGGAACTACATTTTATTTCCTGGTATATCAAGGGAGTTCATCATAATTAGCTTGATGAAAAATATCCAAACAATGGAAAAATAATGTTTTGATGTAGATTTAAGTATTATTTTATAAGTACAAGTACAGCTTTACCTGATAATTTAAGAGGTTGATTTTTTTCCTTTGAGCATAGTTGAAGTTATTTCTTAATTGGGATTTTGTTGCTAAGGCTGAATTATGCCATAATAAGATGCCTTCAAAGAGATCATGTTACAAATGAAGTATAATAGACGGATAGTTCATTTGTTATAGCATTAGGATCCATCTAATGTCTAAGAGGTTTGGAGGAAAGCACTGAGGACATTGAGTGGGCCTCTGGTGTCCCTAAGCAGAGGGCGGGCAGGTCAGACTAGATGAATGTGCTTGTGATCTTGACTGCTGGAGGGAATATTCATATCAGTGATTTCTCTGATGTTTTTAAGTTGGGAAGTTTTCTTTAGTAATAGCTTTAGAGATAGCTAGGTGGCTCAGTGGAGGAGGTCCTGGGTTCAAGTATGACCTCAGACACTTTCTAGCTTTGTGACCTTGGGCAAGTCACTTAACCTTAATTGTCTAGCCTTTCCCTAGATACTTATATCAACTCTAAGGCAGGTAGTAAGGATTGTTTGTTTGTTTGTTTTTAATAGTAAGTTTGGTAAATAAACTCAGTCACTAGAAAATAGCTTACTGTATTAGTGCTGCTCAAGTAGAAACAGCAAATGAACCAGCCTTGATAAAAGGATTCTCATTCCTATTCTATATTCAATAAATATTATTGTGTTTATTAATTAACACGACTTAAAAAACAAACAACAACAACAAAAAGGATTATAAGAGAGGAAGGGGAAAAGGAAGTACATTCCTGGTAGTGAGGATATTGGTATTCAAAAATAGAAACTAAGTTTTTGAAAATTATTATTTGAGCACATTTTCCAAAAGGGAGCTGAGGATATAACTTATGAATCACTAAGAATTGGTACTTGCTTTTGATTTTTTGAGAAAATGAATTCCTATCAGACAGCTACTGAGTTATGTACAGAGAGACTGCCACCATATTCTTGAAATGAAATGTAGTTTTCATTTTCTAATTATTCGATGGTCAATATAAAGTAAAACATTTCTAATTCAGGGAGTAAATTTGTCTCTTCTATGAGCTGAGACATGACATTTAAATTGCATAGCACCCTGTTATTACACAAGAAACATTAGTCCTTCAGATCCTGCTGTAATGGAAACCATGGGCCTGATGGATCACACAAATCCAAACCCAGCAGAATACTCACTGAAGATTTAAGCTCCGAATTAGCAGGATGGAAACATGCAGAGAGAGAGTGCCTGGAATTTGGAAACACTGTCCAGAGCAGCAGAGCAAATTAGGTTAGTCAAAACAGTGGGCAAGATGAGTCGCATTCAAAGAAGTGAACTTTGGAAGCGGTCCTACCAAAAATACTTGGGTCAGATCTACTTGGATCTAAAATCTAAATTGTGTTCACTCCTGTTATAATTATTATCACAGATATTTAAATTTCAGTTAGTATTTTTTGTTATTTTTTATTTCAGAAAAACATTTAACTCCTACAACATATAAAATACATTTACATCTCATTAAATATATATGTATTTATAAATGTAAAATATTATATATTTAATATTTATAAATACATATATATATTTAATGAGATGGTGAAATACAGCCTGGATAATATACCCCTGTGAGGTGGATTCATAATTGGCTGATCAATGGCATTCAAAGGGTGTTAAACAGTGGCTCTGTGTCATCCAAGAATCTGGTCTGTAGTGGCTGCCCTAAGGTTTGGCTCCTGGCTGTGTCCTACATTTTTATGAATAATTTGGATGAAGACATGGAAGGTATGTTTAATAAGATTTGCAGTTGGCATAAAGCTGACAGGGACAGCTAATAGCATAGAAGATTAAAACAAAATTTCAAAGTGATCTCCAAAAGCCAGAAAGTAGGACTATCAGGATGAAAGTGCCTGCCTTCAAGGAGCTTACATTCTAATTGGGGATGACAATACATAATAGGAAGCTGAAGGTGGTAGAGAGGATGCAGTACAGGGATCTGAGGAATGTACCCTGTGTGGTATTGAGGTATGGTAGAGAAAATCTAGAGGGCAGCCTGAAAAAGAATGGAGCATGGCTGGCATCTGCCTTAAATGAAGGTTCTGGAATGAGCCATCCAATTGGAGGGAAAGATCAGTATTTCTAATGTGTGAATTTTGGGATTCGAGTGAGTTTCCAAAGAAGAGCTTTCTGGAACTTAGTGCAGAAGGTCTATAGTGTAGCCTGCATAAATACTATCTTATATTTAACTGTGTTGTATTTATATTATATTTATTCTATATACACATACATAGGCATATGCTGTCTCCTCCAATAAAATGTAAAGTCCTTGAGATGAGGGACTGTTCATTTTGTGTTTTCTTTTTTCCTCTCATCCCTACCACCTACTATATGGCATATAGTAGGGTACTTAAATAGCTACTGATTGATTGATGTGGTCTGGCAAACACAAAGTAAGATGACACAGCCAGAGTTGCATGTTAGGCAAATAGCTTTGGCCATTGTGTGAAGGATGGATTGATTGGAGAATGGAGGGACTCGAGTAACTGAGGGGTTATAACAACAGTAGAGAAGAGGGCTGATAAGGGCCTGAACTAAGGTGCTATTTGTACAGAGAGAAAGAGATGGTCACAAGTGAGGATGTAGAAATAAGCCCCTGATTGTCTGTGAGGATGGGGTGAGAAGGGACCTCTCTGTATGGTATGTAAAGCCAACTTACCATTGCAGCCTTATCCATTACTGCCATCACATCTGCTGTGGCCCATTTAAACTAACTTGATTTTTTTTTTCTCATGAATGGCTCCATTTCCCATCTCCATACACTGGCTGATCTCACCTAGCACACTCTCCTTCTTCCTCCTTTCCTCTTAGAATCCCTGGTTTCCTTCAAGGCTCATATCAAGTATGCCTTTGTATAAGAAACCTTTCCTCAGCTCCCCAACACTCCAACTATTAGTGCATTTCTCCCCCAAGTTATCTTGTATCCGTTCTGAATAACGCACATGTGTCCATGTGGTCCACAACCTAAGATCCTTGAGGACCCAGGACTGGTTGACTTTTGTCTTTGTGCTCCTAGTACCTATCACATTGCCTGGCATATAGTTGGTTCTTAACTACTGTTTTCTGATGGTTTCATTAAAATTCCTCACTTGAGTCTTGTAGGTCTTGGCCTCCAAAAAATCATTTGATTTGTGTCTCTATCAGTCCATTCTAGTATTTATTAATGCTAACTGCTAACAATGATGTGTGCGTTTGAGAGTGAGAATGGATAAATATTGGACTTGGAATCAGGAAGATCTGCCTTTAAGTTCTGAATACTATGTAGGGGAAACATACTGGTTGTGTTTGAACAATGAGCTAAGTTTTCTAAAAATTTTACTGACATTTTTGTGTTTCTATCATTATTCTTAAATATATTCTTCCCTCTATTTCCAAATCTATACCTTACAACAAATTTCTAAATAGTTAGGTGATACGGTAAATAGTGTTGAACTTGGAGCGAGGAAGATCTGAGTTCAAATGTGACCTCAGACACTTACTGTGTGACCCTGGGCTAGTCACTTAACTTTTCTTAGTCTGTTTCTTCTTCTGTAAAGTGGGGATAATAACAGCATTTACCTCCCAAGTTTGTGGTGTAGATTAAATGACATAACATTTGTCATGTGCTTTTCAAACCATCGAATGCCACAGAAATACTAGCTATCATTCTCAGTAAATTTTAAAACTTTTTTGAAGGGTTTTAAGGAGTTTAAACAGAAACAACAAGATATTTCAGCTTTAAGATGAAGCCATGTTTGTATGCGTCTATTTTCTTGGTTTCTTGCACTGAAATTCAAATTAGTTTGAGTTGGCTTATTTCAATATGAGTGGTAACATTGTCAAGGCTATAAAAATCTCTCTAAGAGAATCCAAGCTATTTTGTATAAAAAATTCATCTTGGCCAATTTGATTTTCCAAGTAGCAAACTTTTAAAAATATTATTATCAAAGGAACCAATGAATCATAACAGATTTTTCTAGGGTTTTATTGCCTCTGTATTGTTGAGGGGAAAAAATTGAACAGTGAAAAGAAAATTGAATTGAATTTCAAACTAGTAACCAATTATTAAACACCTACTATGTGCAAAGTATTGTAATTTGCCCTGAAAGAAATACAAAGACAAATAAAACATGGTCCATACCCCCAAAGCATTTACAATATAGCAAAGGGAGATAAGACATGGTATATATGTAGCTATATAATGATAATAATAATAAATATATAAGAAAGGTGCAAGCAAAATGCTTCAAAAATTCAAAGGGGGAGCTTTTCATCACATCCAAAATGTAACCATTTTCTTTGTTTTGGTCTCACCTGTGACTTCATTGTAGTAGAAAATTGTCCAGGGGTCAACACTTTCTCCATTTATTCCCATTTACTCAATAAATTGCTTATTATGTGCCAAGAACTATGCTAGAACTTGAGGCTATGGGCTGGACTTGTGATTTCATCCAGTAGGTAACTCCTTGGTTAGGAAATTCCTTCTAGCAACACATCTGTGGTCTGTTCTGTAACCATTATACCACAACAAAAACCAATAACCTTCACTCTCAAGAATCAAGAAACTAGGGGATGGGGGATTAGAGAGAAACATGTATACACATTAGTAAATATATACGAAGCTAATACAATGTAATTTAAGGTGGGGGAAGAGTAGCAACAACTCAGGGGATAAGGAAAAAGCATCATGAAGGAGGCAAAACCTAAGTTGAGTTAGGAATTCCATGAAGTGGAGTTAAGACGAGAAACTTCCAGGTATGGAGGGATAGTCTTGCAAAGGAAAATGCTGTTGGCATTTGGAATGTTGGGTTTGAGAAACTTCAAGTAGGCCAGTTCAGTTGGAGTGTGGAGTGTGTGAGGGGGAGGAATATGAAATTAGCCTGGAAAGATTAAGTGGGAGCCAGATTGTGGAAAGCTTTAAATCTCAGAGGAGAGGGTTTTTATCCCAGAAGCAAGAGGGCTCCATTGAAACTTTATAACAATTTATTTTTACAGAAACCATGTTAAATATTGGTTAAAGGTTTCCACTCAACCACCCAAAGATTCTGGGCTCACAGGAACTTCTGGTTTGCTCTTGGGGCACATTCCCAAGAGGGATCATTCATTATTGCCACCTAGAATTAATTCAGGGTGACAATGATCTTTAAAATACAGCTTAGGTACATATGGCTCATATGTGGGTTTCCTCAAATATGGGTTACAAGGTCTCCACTCTTATATAAGTACTCAGGGGTTGCTCGATATGCATATGAGTCAAGGATAGCTTTTGTTTCACAGAGTAGGAAAAATAGTAATAACACAAAGAAGTCCCAGGAGCTGATGAACAAAGATAGAAATAAAAAGCGCTCAAAATGATCATTATACTCTGACCACCCCCCACTCCCCAGAAAATTAAATCATATTGGGCTACTGATAAAAAAGTACTCCCCCTTCTGACATTGTTTCACAGTTCTCTTATATAGACTGTGAGTAATAAGTCATCCTCCTGTCTTCAGTCGCCCTGAATCTTGGAGGCTGCTCCATTGATTGGGGACCAATCAGAAGAATTCCTTGTGATCTCTCAGCAAGGGACTAGAGCAGTGATGGGGAACCTTTTAGAGACCAAGTGCCCATACTGCAACTCTCACACAGCATGTGAGCCTCTCCTTACCCCAGACAGAGGAAGTAGGAAGTACTCCCATTGGGCTGCTATGCAGAAGGGTGGGTGATGTAAGAAATGTCATCAGGTATGCATGGAGAGGGGGAAAGGAGCAGCTCCCTCCAGCACATGTGCCATAGGTTTACCAACATGGGACTAGAGCTTGTGTGTACCTTCATGGCAAGTGACCTTCACACAAAGATCTTAAGATCTCAAAAGTTGATTGGTAAACTCATAAATTGATCGGAGTCTTCCTTGATTAATCTCCCTTAAGGAATAAATAATTGATTAGACCTAATTAATGTACAGTTAGTTAATCATCATAAAGGCTAATAAAGCTTGAAGGTCAAAGTTGTCTCTCCCTCTGCCTTCACCCTGCTTTCAAATCCTTCCTCCCATATCCTCCAGGACTTTCTCTGTACTCTAGCTAGGATGGTTACTGCAATATTGCAAACATGCAAGGTTATGCCACCTTGCATATTAGAAATTCATCTGTAATTAGCAATTCATCTTTCTTAGAGAGTTGCCTGAGGCATTGAGAGGATAGATGACTTATATTTACATATTCCATAGTGCTTGCATGTATATATTCTTTAAGGATTAAAGAACACTTTACACCCAAAACTTTTGTTCTTCACAATAACCCTGGGATGTAGGTACAGTTATTATCCTCATTTTACATTTCTGGAACTGAAAGCTGAACCAGGTTATGTAACTTAGCCAAGGTCATACAACTCAGTGTCTAAGGGCAAAATACTATGAACGGGAAGAAAATATCAACTCCCACCTAAACATAATTTCTTACATATTCACTCGGGGACATATTCTTTAGGAAAAAAAGAAAACATTTTATGTAAAAGAAAATATTAGCTATTTTATGTCTTTACATTCAATTTCTGTGTGTTTGTATAGAATCAACAGTTTAGTTTTATGGAGTTTTTAAGTTCATAGTAGGAAAAGGTGGCTTAGTGATTACAGCATTGGGCCTGGAATAAGGAAGGTTCATCTTCCTGAGTTCAAATGAGGCCTCATATACTTACTAACTGTGCAATGCTGGGCAAGTCACTTAATTCTGTTTACCTCAGTTTCCTCATCTATACAATGAGTTAGGGAAGGAAATAGCAAACTACTCCAATATCTTTGCCAAGAAAATCCCAAATGGGGATCACAAAGAGTCTGACATGACTAAAAAACAACTGGACAACAAAAGGAAAAGGTAATGTTGGTTTGGGGAGTCTTGTAAGAAATCAGGGAAGGCTCTGTGGAAGAGGTAGTATTGGACCTGGGGCAGAAGGGATGCATAGAAATTTCTTTCTTTCTTTTTTTTTTAACTCTTCCTTTCTGTCCTAGTGACACCTGTAGGACAAAAGGGCAAAGTCTAGGCAAGCAGGGTTAAATAACCTACCCAAGTACTGTCACACAGTTAGGAAGTATCTGAGGCCAGATTTGAACCCAACTACTCCCAACTCCAGGTCTGACACTAGATGCCTATGCCACCTAGATGCCCTGCACATATTAATTTCAACAGAGATTTGATGGAAAACAGAGTCAAGTATAGCATATGTGTATGCTATCAGGACACGCCTAGGAAGTGTCAAATCATTTAGTCCTTCAAGAGTGGACCATACATGAGGGATATTAGTGGACGATAAAGCCAGAAAGATAGGTGGGAGTCAGATTGTAAGAGGAGCCATGAAAGCAGACCAAGGAGTTTATGTTTTCTATTTGATAGGAAATTGGAAAATTTTAAAGGAAATAATGGGATCAAAGTTAGGTTATTAGCGACATTAATCTGACAATGATGAGGAGATATAGGAGAGGGAAGAAAGAGTAAGAGACCTCTTAAAACTTTTCAGAGGCTCCTATTGTCTGAACTGATCTTGTCGGAGGGAGCTGACACATACAACCAGCAGACTGCACAAAGTAGGGGGTCCAACTTTAAAGTTTCCAGTATAGCATGTATAAAAGATAATGAAATCTATTAGCCTTATCTAAATCCCTAGTAGCATTTTGTTTTCCTTTCTTAACGGCATAAAATAATTGAATTTTCAAAATTGTTAATCCTTATGCAAGCCGCCAGAGTTTTCTACTGAATTATGAAAGATGGACATTTCAGGAATTAAATAATCTTTCTTTCAAAAAGAAAATGTACACATCACAGCTTGGAAGTGAGATTTTTTTTCTTCTATGGAAACTATATTTTGGTCTCATTTGCAGCTTGCTTTACCTTTCTCCATCTAATTGCAAACTCTTTCAAACACGATGATATCAAACTAATTAGCAATTCCCTTTCCTTAAAAATGCTCCTAATCAAGAAAGATAATCATTTTGATTAAATAACTACCATTAGCAAATGTAAATTCACAATTGATTGCAGAAAAAAAAAAGACAGTATCTGCCTTCCTTCTTAATAAAGGTATATTTTATTCCTTCTCCATTTAGATATATTTAGTTTCTTGGTTAAGTCGAGCTGGTTTTAAGACTCAACCTACAAAAATGGCTCCATTCTTTTCTAGAAGAATATTCATATGCAAATGAAATATCCATAAGCAGAGAGATGAGCAAATAATTCAGACATGTGCAAAAATATTTTGATTATTTTGGTACTATAAACTATAGTATTTTTTAATTGCTGATATCTTTTCTTTTTACATCACCTTCATCTCCAAATATATGCCTTTCACTTCCTCATCTATCTCTTGAACACAAAAAAGAAAGAGAAAGGGGCAATTAGGTAGCACAGTGAAAAGAGCATCAAGGCTGGAGTTGGGAGGACCTGGGTTCAAATGTGACTTCAGACATTTCTTAGCTATGTAACCCCTGCAAGGTGTTTAATCCTGATTGGCTAGCCCTTGCCATTCTTTCATCTTAGAACTTATACTAAGACTAAGGTGAGAGCTTTAAAGAAAAAGAAGAGGGCAGATGGGTGCCTCAGTGGATTGTGACTCGGGCTAAGAGATGGGAAGTCCTGGGTTCAAATCTGAACATTTCCTAGCTGTGTGACCTTGAGCAAATCACTTAACACCCATTTTTTGACCTTAGAACCAATACATAGTATTGATTCTAAGGCAGAAGGTAAGGGTTTTAAAAAAGAAAAAGAGAAAGAAAGAAAGAAAGAGAGAGAGAGAGAGAGAGAGAGAGAGAGAGAGAGAGAGAGAGAGAGAGAGAGAGAGAGAGAAAGAAAAGAGAAAAAAAAAGAATGAGAGAGGGGAAAAGCCGTATAGGAAGATCAGGAAAACCAAAACATCAGTCATATCTGAGAGCTCATGCAAAATTCTATACCTATGGAAGGCAGCTAGATGGCTTAGCAGATTAAGAGCCAGGCCTAGAGACAGGAGGTCTTGGGTTCAAATTTGGCCTCAGATACTTCCTAGCTTGTGACTTTACTTGGTCAAATCATTTAGCCTCTATTGTCTAGCCCCTTGTTGGCAAACCTATGGCACCTGTGCTGGAGGGGGCTAATCCCTTTCCACTCTCCTTGTGCTCTTAAGGGCTTTTCTCTCATCACCCTTCCCTCTACCCAGAAGCTCAATTGCAGAGCTTCCTCCCTTCTCTCTCTGGGATAAGACAGGAGGTTCACATGTGTCATGAGAGCTGCAGTTTAGCACTCTGTCTCTAAAGGTTCTCCATCACTGGCTTAGCTCTTACCACTCTTCTGCCTTGGAACCAATCTGCAGTATTAATTCCAAGATGGAAGGTAAGGGTTTGGTTTTTTTAATTACATACCTATGGGCCCTCACCTCTTCAAAGAAGAAAAAGAAAGTACATTTTCTCAACTCTTCTCCAGGCTTGAGCTTGGGTATTAAAATTACATGGTTCAACAAACATTTATTAGCTATCCCTTATGTGTCAAGACATTGGAGGAGGTATGAAAATAAATAACATTGTCTCGAGGAATTTGAAATTTAATAGTAAATTAATATACAACTGATGATAATATGTATGCATATGTGTGTGAATATATATATGTGTGTATATATATATATATATATATATATATATATATATATATATAATACTTCATTTAATCCTCACAGTAACCTTGTTTTGTGGATAAGAAAATAACTGTATTTTGTAGATAAGGAAACCGAGACTGAGGTTAAATGGCTTGTGCCAGCCACATAGCTAGTTAAGTATCTAAGGCTGAATTCTAATTCAGATTTTTCCAATTCCAGATTTGGCAATGAAAAGTATACGAGAGAGGTATAAAGTATTATGAGACCAGAAAAATCATAGAAAATGTTACAGTCAGAAGGCAACATCTAAAAAGCCCACTCACTTACGAGTGAGGGCTCCAGAGAAGTGAAATGACTTGCTAAATGTCACAAAGCAAATCAATTCTACACCAGACCAGATGCAAGCTGACTTCTCCCATCCCTCTCTCATATACTGCCATGCTAATGACTCGATTGCTGCTTCAGACAGTACATGAGCAGGAGACAAGGCTGATGGTTATCCATGGCTTTCAACTCAACTCACATTCCTAGATGGCGTCATTATGTTGGGCTTTATAAGCTCACACACAGGTATCTATATATATTATATGGATTTATTCTAGATGATATATAAATATGACAAATACAGCCTTATATTCAATTAATTTATCACATGTATATTATAGACATGTATTACACATTGTATATGTATGCACACATATATATATTGTGTGGAATTCTATATAATATATCAATATATTCTAGTGTTAAATACATTTATGTATTATTGATATGTATTATGTGCATATATACACTTGTGTATATATATTATGTGGAATTATATAACATAAATATATTTGCATATATGCAAATGTGCATATATTTTTGCATTGAATTAATTGATCACATACATATACTTTGTATTATAGATATGAATCACACAGTATATATATATCTATCTATGTATATAATATATGGAATTATAATAACTAAAATATAAATATGAGTATGAATATAATATTGTAGTGAATTAATTGTCATATACATATGTCTTGTATTATAGATATGTATGTACATATACATATACCTAGGTATGTAATATATGGAATTATCACATATAATATATAAATATATTCTTTTTTATTATTATATACATGTGTACGAATAGGTATGAATTACACCTATGTATATGTACCCATATATGTAATCGGTGTTATAGGGATTTCTTATATAGAAATAAACTTTTACATTGAATTAATTTCTCATATATATATATACACATATGTAATCTTTCCCATCAATATGCCAAACACTAATTGTCTTCTGTGCCCAAAGGGACTGTGCTGAAAAGACAATGATTTTTTTTTAAGTCCCTTTTCCTAAGAAATTGCTACTTTTCTAGAGATAAGAGTAGAAAGGTAGGGAAGGGAGTTCTGATGCACTCATAATTAAATATAAAGCAAGGAATAGAGCCAAAAAAGGGATCAAGACAAAGTGGTCAAGGAAAATTTTTACCAGCAACAGCCTTAGATTAGAAGTACTTTGTGCGTGTGTGTTTGTGTGTGTGTGCATGTGTGCATATGTGTATAGGTATATAGGTTTCTTAATTATTTATATGTACATACAAAATACACACATACACATGCATGCATGTATACACACACACAGGCAGGTAGGTGACACAGTGGATAGAGTGCCAGAGCTAGAATCAGGAAGACTCATCTTCTTAAGTTCAAATCTGGCTTCAGACAAGCTGTGTGGCCCTTGACAAGTCACTTCACTGTGTTTGCCTCAGTTTCCTCCTCTGTAAAATGAACTGGAGAAGGAAATAGCAAACCACTCCAATTTCTTTGTCAAGCAAACCCCAAATGGGGCCATGAAGAGTCAGACACAACTGAAAAAATGACTGAGTAACAAGAACAAAATGTATACACATATTTATATGTAAACACCATATATGTGTACTGTATGTATGTAGACACACATATGCATGCATGTGGGTCTATATACACAGACATGTGCTATATGTGTACATATTCAACACATATAGTGTGTATATTTTACATGGATAATGAGATGAGCATTACCATGGGCACTTTGGGCACACATTCCACTCATATTTACTCAGTCAATGGAAAAGTATTTATTATGTGCCTACTATGTGCTAGACACTCTGCTAGGCACTGGGGATACAAGCACGATGGTGGATGACATAATCTCTGCTCACAAGGAGCATATACACACAGATCTGTTTAGATAGTACCTAGATAAACTTTCAAACCTAATCTCAATATTAGCTATCACTAGACTTGGATGATTATGATTCTTTCCAACTGATAAATAAGCTTCCATGCCTTTGAACTCTCCAATCTATGAGTTTCCACTTCTCTAATTACTGCTGTCTGCTTTCCTCTTCCACCTGCTCCACTGCCCCTGTAATGATCATCAGGTCTAGAAGCAACTGAATACCTTGACAACATGAGAAATGTAGAGGAAATAAACCCCTTGGAGAAATGGGTCAGTGGATAACAGACACTAAGAGGTAACAGATACTTTCTGCGGACCGGGTCATCTTCATAGACTCTACAGTAGGTCAAGCAAAACAAGCAAGATCACAGTATTTCGACTCTTAAGGTACCTTCCAGATCATCTAGTTTCTAGTACAACCCTTTTGAGGAAACCGAGGCACAGAGAAAATAATGGAAAAGTTTATTGAATTAAAGGGCTATATTCCATGTCACAGAGATAGTATCTAGCACCTGGCACAGTGCCTGGCACATAGTAGGTGCTTTATAAATGCTTTTTTGGACTGACTAACAAAAGTCAGATTTTATCTCAGGTCCTCTGACTTAAAATTCAGTATCTTTTCCACCTTTCCACAGATAGGTGATCATATTCCAAGTACCATATTCACAACTTAGCAATATACATTTGGTAGGTACTCTAATGCCTTATACTCTAATGGGGAAAAACTGACCCAAAATAGATTAGAATGCAATTTTCTTGGCACATGGCTATGTAGGGCAGAGAAAAAAACAGCACAGCTAAATGTAGACAAACCTACCCACAAAAGCATCAGAAGACTCCTGAAAAATACTGAACCCATGAATGTTCCAACACTGTATCAAATGCAAATCAAGACTTCTCAACTGTTACTTAACATAGTGGGGATGCAAAGCTGTCGTGTTTTTAGAGAGAAGGGTGCTTTTAAATGCAAGAAAAAACATAGGCGAGTTGTTGGCTAGAAGGAAACAATAGCTCTTTGGCATTCCAACAGCTGGAAGATAGGGAGGGGGGATATCCTTCCCCTCAGTGTTCTGAAGGCTCAGGTGTTACAGGCCTTTATATCAAATAAAATAGGGTGTGTAAAATGACAGTGCTATGTATGGGTCAGGACCGCAAATGTGGACAGGAATGGGTCTCTGTTGCTGTGGGAGCAGTGGTATTAAGGGAAAAGAGGCTGTGCTGTATCTTGTACCTGGTCTCAGATCAAGGCTATATACATAGAAAAAGAAGAAGGAGGTGTTTTTCTGCCATTTTCAGATCTTATTTCCACTGCCCCAGGGCCCTAGATGTGGGATGCTTCCACATCTTGATTCAGTTCAACAAATAGTTACTTATTAAACACCTATTCTTTGCAAGATGGTGTCCAATGATGCTAGGGATAATAAAATAGATATGGCACAACTCTTAACTCCATTTATCCTCAAAAGGGGGAAGGGTACTAACAACTATAATCTAAGGGAGAATGTGTTCAGTGTAATGGGGAGATCCAGTTGAAATGATGGGTTTTTCATTTGAAAAGGAAGAGATGATCACTTTTGAAAGTGGGAGGAGCAGAGAAGGAAGCAAGAGAAGACCATCAGGAAAAATGGAAGAAATGGCTTCCAGATTTCTTCTTGAAAGAGAAGAACTTCCATGGACAATAATGAGGGAGGGTAGGAGACAACAGAAAAGAATGGATGAGGGTGAAGTCAATCTGGTTACAACACAGCACAAACATACAGAATGAAAGAAGGAAAAGTAGGCTGGGGCCAGATTGGGCAGGTCTTGGAGGCCATGATCAAGAGTTGATACCTTATTCATAGGCAATAGGGATTTCCTAAATATATATATATATATATATATATATATATATATATATATATTCAAGGAGAGAAGTGGCATGATTAGAGTTACATATTAGAGAAATTGCTCTGGCTGTGGTAAGATTAGACTAGGGAAGGGAGAGACAAGAGTCAAGAGGAAGAGTTAGAATTCTGATTATTAAAGTATTCTCAAGAAGATTTGAGAACCTCAGTTTGGGTGGTTGCAATAGAAATTGAAAGGAAAAGAAAGAATTGAGAGGCATTGCTGAAGCAGAATTGATAGGACATGGAAGTTGATGGAACTACAGGTGAGGGAAGAGAGATAAAGAAACAAAGGCAATTCAGCAGTTATGAACTTGCATGATTGAGAAGGTAATAGTATAACCAAAAGGGACTGAAAAAGTTCAAGCAATTTGTAGGGGATTCTGTTTTAGACATATTGACCTTAAGGATTTCCAGGTAAAGATGACCCTACAAGTAGTTGTAGATACAGACCTAGAGTTCTGGGAAGCCTTTGAGAATGAAGATAGAGATTTAAGAATCATCTGTAGAGACAATAATTGGAACCCAACAGAGTGACAGAGTCAGAGATATAGATGGAGGGAAACAGAGAAAGAGATAGCCAGAGAGAAGGAAGAGAAGGAGGAAGAAAAGGAGGAGGAGGAGGAAGAGAAGAAAGAAAAGGAGAATGAGGAAGAGGAGGAGAAGGAGAAGAAAAACTAGGAAAAAAACTAGAAGGAGGAGGAGGAAGAAGAAGAGGGGGAGGATTGAGAATAGAAGAGAAAGTGTGGGATAACTGTTGGACAGAATGTAATGGAATCAATGGAGCAAAAGATAAAAGGATTTCTATGTAGCACTTTGGGTTAGCAAGTTTTTAATGGACTTAATCAGCAGAGTTACAGGATTTCAAATGTGTTTTTGGTCCTTGGAAGAAGAGGCAGATTATAGAAGTTGCCCTATAATTTTTCTCAGAACAAAAATAGCTTTAAGTAAAGTCCTTCTATCTCATGTCATATTGTACTTGGCAGACTTCACTAAGTTGGTAGAACTTGGTGCAAAGGATCTCACTCCTGGAAAGAGTGTTGTTACTCAGGAATCCAGTCTCTCTGTACCCATACCCTCAGAGGAAAAGGAAAAAGATCATATCTGGCAAGGAACCAGACTACCCTGGTTTGATGTCTAAGCCTTCCCTTATTGTTGTTACACCTGTATTTGATACAGCTGTAGCAGGAAGATGTCAGATAGAGTCTGTAGTCAGTATACTTGTTGCCTTGCTTCTTCACTTAGACCCCAAAATGATCAATCAATCAGCCCACATTTCTTAAGCACCTCTTAATGTCAGGCACTCTACCAGGCTAAGATGATACAAAAATCAAACTAAAATAATTCCAGTCCTTGAGAAATTTACATTTTATCAAGGGAGAAAAAGATGTATATATAAAAATACTTTAAAAATACATCCACTGTGAGTTTTTTAACTGGGAATGGAGGAGGAGATGGATCAGAAACTGCATTTAAGAAGATAGCTCTTGAGCTGATCTTGGATGGAAACCAGGGATTTTAAGAGTGGAAGTTAGGAGTTTGTGGATTCAAAGCACTGGGGCCAGACAACATAAAAGGAATAGAAATGAGAGATGGAGTATCATGGATGAGCAACGATATGAAGACCGGTTTGACTGGGCTGGAAGGAGCCTGAGGGGAGTAATATTATAACGCTAGAAAGGTAGATTGGGACCAGGTTGTGAAGAGCTTTAAATGCCAAACGAGGAATTTATATTAATTGAAGCTCTCATTTTATCACTGGCGTCAATAGAGCCATGGGGTTCAGTATAAAACATATCATTTAACGGCTGACTGCATTAGAACACATCTTTCTCATATAGAGGAAAATACTTATCATCTTGTCTGCACATTGACAAAGGAATTTTTCAATAATGGACTTAATACAAGGAAATCTATCTGGATAATGGTAAGGAAAACTACAAAAGATAGCAGTTCTTGAACATTCTTTGGGGGAAAGGCAGGTTCAGTGGCAGCAGAAGAATCTGCAAATATTTTACAAGGATTAAAATATATTCAGAAGGATGGTAAAAAGTAAACTGGTAATAATGGAGCTAAAATAGGCTATAGGATTATCAAGACTTCATATCAAAAAGCAATTTAACAGTGAGCATATGAAATAAGCACCCAAGTCAAAAGTAAAAATTCTTATAATCCTTATAGCAGACATTTTTTTCTGATATAAAAGACCCAGGAAGACTTTCTTACTCTACTGGCTTATGGGCTCAGTCCAGAAAAGTAGGGTACAATTGACATTGTACTCCCTATTATGTGGTGAGACTGACTAGACATTTGGATAGCTAAATGATGCAGTGCATAGAGTACTAGGCTTGGAATCAGGAAAATGTTTTCTCCTGAGTTCAAATCCAGCCTCAGATATTGACTAGCTGTGTGACCCAAAGTAAGTCACTTAACCTGTTTGCCTCAGTTTCCTCATCTGTAAAAGGAGATGGAGAAGGAAATGACATATATACTAGCTGTGTAACCCAGAGCAAGTCATTTAACCCTATTTGCCTCAGTTTCCTCATTTTTCTGCGGTTGCCAGGAATTTAATTTATTCCAAAGAGATTTATTTACAATTTATTTATAAAATGTAGAAAGAGTGAAATAGAAAATCAGAGAGAGGATAAGGTAAGGTATCTAGCCTAAGCACTAAGTAATTTACTCCTGGCCCCCAGGCAGAGAGAGTTAGTCCTTAGTCCTCAGCAAAGCTGAGAACCTGGGGAAGTCTCTTCAGAAAAATCCAGCAGTTGAGTCAGCTTTTTCACTCACCACGTGTCAGTTCAAAGGAAAAGATTTTAGAACAGCCTCACCAGGAAACAGGGTCTCAGGTCCAGTCAGCACATTCTTCACCAGCCTCCACTTCAAAGAATGAAAAACTGTCAGTAGAACTCCACTCAGGAAGTTGTCACTCCCTTTTAAAGACACTTTTTCTTGCACCATTTCCTGTGCCTTCCCCTAATTCTACATCTACCAATCACAGTTGAAGTCCTGCTTTAGGACTACCCAGGAGGCAGTCAGTCGATTCTGATTCATCACCCACTATTGCACACGTGGGTCACAGAATCAAGTGTGAATGGGGTGTTTACACCTTTGGTAATTAAATCTAAAAATGGGCAGATCTCCCCACTCAACTTTTAAGTAGGGTGTTTACACTTTTGGTGATTAAATCTAAAAATAGGCAGGGGTTAAATTTAATCTTCACAATCAGAGGAGAGTTAATTATTTTCATTTTCACAATCAGGGGAGAGATAAATTTAATCTTCACATATCAAATGAACCGGAGCAGGAAATGGCAAACCACTCCAGTATCTTTGGCAAGAACATCCCAAATGGGGTCACAGAGTTGGACACAATTGAACAACAATAATTTGGAAGTACCTAATATATATTTCTGCTGCTGACATCTACCAGTTGAGTGACTATGTGGAAGTCAACAGTTCTTTAAGATTCAGTTTCTTTATTTAAAAAATAAAGGAAAATACTGGACTTGTACTTTCATTGGTATGGGGAACACCTGACTGAGGTGAGGTCAGCAGCTTCTCTGAGATTTATAATATCAGACTAAATTAGATAAAACTTGTAAAGCACTTAGCAGAGTACATGGCCCATAGTAGGTACTTAATAAATGCTCCTTCTCTTCCCCATTAGATAATTGCATAGAGATGTGATGGTCATACAGTGAGGGATTTAAACCTTTACCCTCTTCATTTCAAGGGCAGCTCTTTAACTATTGTATTACACTCCTCCTCTCATTTATTTGTAAAATGAAGATGGTAATATCTGTGGTGCTTACCTTACAGAGTAACTGTTAGGATCAAAAGAGATAAAAGGATGCAAAATGCTTTGTAAACCTTAAAACATTATATCAATGTCAGTTTTTGCTATTACTACCTTGGAGTTTAGGTTCCATTCCAAAAGGAAAGTACTTAGACTTACTAAAAAGTTGGTCCCTTTTCACTCAGAGTAGGAATGGTCCCAGGTTTTGCCCTTCACATGGTGGCTCTGTTTTGTAGGGCTTTCTGGGTTGACTATTAATTGGTCCTAAAATTCCTCTGACTCCCAAGAATCAGGAATTGTCCTCCAGAACATTTGGTCCAGAACTCTTCTCCTATACCAATCCATCCATCCATAAACAAACATTAAGCAGCCTCTCCCAACCATATTACTAGAGTATGAGGTAAAGGCAAAAAGTGAAATAGGCCTTGATGTAAGAAGCTGATATTTTATTGCTGAAAGCAATATGTATACATATAAATATATACAAATATATACAAAATGTATACAAACTAAATAAAAGCAAATTTGGGCAGATAAACACTAGCACATGGAGAAAACAGGAAAGGTTTCCTGTAAAGGTGACTTTTAATCTGACTTTTAAGGCGAAGAAAGAATTCTGAGAGGCAGAGATAATTATGTAGGTCATTTTAAACATAGAGAACAGTTTCCCAGAGGCACAGTGATAGAAATGTAGTATTGCATGTGTGGTTGGCAAGAGGAATGGTTTGGTGGGACTGTAGAAATAATGAAGGAGTGATGTATAAGAAGGATAGAAACTTACGTTGGAGACAGGCTTTGAAGGGTTTTTATTACTGAAGTAATAGGGAGACACTGGAGTTTTTGTTTTTTGAGTAGTAGAGTGACTTGGGCAGACCTATGCTTTAAGGAGGTCTCTGTAGTAGCTGTGCAGAGGATAGATTGGAGAAAAAAAGGGCTAGAAGAAGGAAGATCAATCAGAAGGCTATTTATTATAATAGCTCATGTGAGAGGTGATGAGAGTCCTAACTAGGACACATGAGAGATATGTGTAGTTAAAATTGATGTGACTTAGCAATTGACTAGATGCATGGGGTGAGGAAGAGAGAGGAATGGTAGATTGTGAACCTAAGTGACTAGAAGGATGGTAGTATACTTCACAGGAAGGAAATAATCAAGAGAAATGGGTCTTGAGAAGACTCTAGAAGGTTCCAGAATTTTTCTACTTGCTCAGGAAACCTTCCATTACTTGATTATTGCCACTCTAATGCAGTCAGTTCTTGTTCCTATTATTTCTGGCTTGTCCTAAGATCTTCTCACCTCTCACTACTCTCTCTCTATCTGCTGCTTTTTGGGGGCTCATGGTTTCTTGGAAGAGCTACATGGCACTCTCCAGGGAATTGAAGTCTGAGTCTACATTTAGCTCTTCTTTCTGTCTTATCTTTCAGCTCTGGTAATCTCCATCTGCCTATCTCTGCTCTTCCCTTTAAGGCTAAATTTAAGATTATATTCAGGTATTAACTTCATCAACAATGAGGTTTCTTCTGAAGTTTCCATGATCTTCTTCATCAACATAGAATTAACTGATACCTAAGACAAGGAAAACTTACACAATGTCAAAGAGATATCACTAATTCCTGAACAAATGTCCTACTCTTGTTAATAACTCTGTTAACACCCAAAACACCCCCCCCAAAAGAATGTTTCCATATTTATGGTAGTACAGAAAAAATTCAACCACTTCTCATTATCAGTGAGATGTTAATGTGCACATCTAGACTCTCCATAAGGGTGATGCCTTCAAAGTCTCAAAGCCTAACCTTTGTAAACTCATAAAATTCATCAGGGGAGTTTCCTGTTTCTCCCTCTACATAGAATTCTTACTTATTTTTCTTCCTTTTAACATGACTTTCTTTTATGTATTGAATAGATACCTTAATTCGTGTTATTCTGCTGTTGCTTTGCTTATAAAAATACTAACTTTGGACAAGAGTTTCTATAGCCGGGGGTAATTAGTTTGACTTGAGTCATTTTGTATTAATGGGGGGATTGCTTGACTTTTGCTGTTGTGGGCTGAAGGGAAAGGAAGGGATGAGAGAGAGAGAGAGAGAGAGAGAGAGAGAGAGAGAGAGAGAGAGAGAGAGAGAGAGAGAGAGAGAGAGAGAGAGAGAAATCAAAGATAATCTTTTGAGAGAAAGGCAGAAGTTGCTAAGGGAACTGGGGAAAGTCTTTCATAGAAGGTAACACCTGAGATGAGTCTTGAAGGAAACAAAGGATGCTAAGAGGTATAAGTAAGAGATCTGACCTGTGATTTCATTGTAATAGGAACTCCTGAATGAAGGAATGCCTTCCCCGAATGCAGGTCAGTATCTTCTTTCCAACCTGTAGTCTTAGATTGTTAGGGCACTGTGACTTTCTCAGAGTTATAGAACTAGTATATCTAGAGGTGAGATTTGAATCTTGGTCTTCCTAGTGTCAAGGGCAACAAGCATTATGCCATGCTGTGTCAGCAGAATGGAAAAAAAAATAGAAAAATGACCAAGTTGAGGAGGCCTTTAAATACCAAACAAAGGACTTTGTGCTTTGTCTCAGAGGTAATAAGAAATCACTGGAGTTTACTGAGTCTTAAATTTTAAAACTTGAAGTTACTAGAAATACAACCATGGAACAAGAACTCTCCTTCTCTCTAAAAGTTTGGATATTAGAATTTGGGGTTGGACAATTAGTCAACAAAGTGTTTATTAAGCCCTAACTATGTGGTAGACACTGGACCAAGTGTCAGAGATGTAAAGAAAGGAAAAACCTGTCCCTTTCCTTAAGAAGCTCACATTTTAAAGTTAAAAGACCACATGTAAATAAATATGTACAAAAGAGGTATAGACACAACAAATTGGAGATACTAATAAAGGAAAGGCATTGACAGTATGGGAAGGGAGAGGAAAGGTATGGACTTGAGACCTCTTACAGTAGGTGGAATGTGAGGGAGGAGAGCATTCCAGGCATGGGGGACAACCCTGAGGCACCTAAAAAGGTGTAGAAGTGGGAAATGCAGTATTCTGTACTAGGCATAGAAAGAAGGTCAGTGTCACTTAATTCTAGGTATATATTACATATGATTAATTTCATATAATGTACTGTATTCTATCTCACACATGATTACATAAAACAGCCACATGTGGCACTTACGCATATACATGCACATTATATATAATAGCCATGGTTCCTAATAATATTATTATGTATGTATGTAATATACATATATGTGTGTATATAATAGAATAATGTACATATATTATATACATATATAATAATATTATTAGGAACCATTGCTATTATTAGATAGATGAATACATACACATATGTAATAAAGTACAATAAGATTAGAAAAATAGGAAGTGAGTTTTAAGAACTTATCTCTAGGGCCACATAAGTGAGAGCATGCACAAATTCCAGATATCTGAGGTTGGATGCATATGCAGGTTTCTTCTTCTTACCCCCTTGAACCCAGGAACACTCTGAGTTGCAATCTGGTTTGTACTCCAGAAAAGAAAAGAAGGGGGCAAAGGTCCCAACTCTGTAAATAACTTTTTTATACCCCTATCAATTTAATTTATTGTTTTGGTGATTGTTTGGAGTTCAAAAAGGGAGAAATCTTAATAATGAAGATGGAAACTAAAAGCCTGTCATTTAGAGAGGCAGTTGCCTGCTGTGCCCCCCTTCTTTGCCCCCACTCCTCCTTTCCTTTATCTTTCTGCCAATCCTCCTGGTACATAGTCCACCAGCTTCTCATGTAAGGCTGGCAAATATCAATAGATTCCTCATTTCTTTCGTCTCCCTGATGTAAGATGAGAGAGAATAAATTTTTTTTAAACCTCCTTGATCTGCCTTTTCTCCCTTCTCTGCCTTCCAGTTTCCACTTCTCTTACTGAAGAGTCCTTTTCTCTACCCACCCCCAATCTTTTCCCAGTTTAGTCTCTGATTCCTCCTCTCTCTCCCATTCCACCCACACCTCCATCTCCACCCATCTTCATGCATTGGGGCAGATACTTTTCCCCAAGGAGCAAGAGGACATTCTGTTATTATAAATGCATTTGTTGTTGTTCAGTGATGTCCTACTCTTCCTGCGTTATGTTATGACAAATATTCAAAAGGAACTAGGCAAGGTACTTGTGAGAATTTAATAGAAACAAACCAACAGAGATGGAGTAGAGGAATCTATGATGGCTACTTGTTTTCTCTACCTCTCAAGTCCATGATTCCCATGAATGTTTAAAAAGGCATCTTCCTCTATTCATATGAGTAGAGTAATGCCATCATACTACTGGTTTTCAAAGATCTAGCTTGGTTCTCTCAGGGATCATGGAGTCTCCAACCTCATTATAGCCAATTCCACAAAACATGCCTTTCCCAAGAGTATAGCTTAGATTTTTCTGCCACCAGATAACAGAAGAGCACAGCCTCACTGAAGAAAAAAGGAACTAGATAGAATCAAAGAACAGCAGAAATAACTCACATTTGATCCTTGGGAAAACATTTAACATTACTTTTCATCTCCAAAGCTATGGTTTTGGTCGTTGTTGTTTTTTCCCCTATTCCTGGTCTTGAAACATGTCTTCCTCAAACATTTTCTGGTATATTTCTCGAAATAACATTGTCAACCACATGTTTCCAGAGCCATAATTTGTCTTCAGGCACCATAGTGTCCAGTGGAACTGACCTTTGCTGTATGCCAGAAGCAGAAAAATGAAGGCTCTAGAGTGTAAGAAGGTTCTTTTTGCAAGAATAATTGAAACCGACAATAAGGACCCTGCCTAGTAGTTTCATTTATGGCACCTTGAAAAAAAAACATATTGAAGATTTACATGGCAACAACCGTAACCCCTTGAAGCAGCTCTGAATGTTCATGCTGTGTAGAAAAGACATCAACCCTTGCTCATTGTAATGATTTTAGGTACCAGGGCTTAGTTACTCCAGGCTCACACAGATCTTTATTAAGGCTAAGGCTTATTTTCTTTTAACAGTCTGATGAAATCCCCAGGTGAATCATCTTCTGAAGCTGTCTCTTGTACAATGCAAGTGATATACAAATTAAAAGTTCACCTTCAAATAAGGGTAACCTGAGGCCATATGATGCTGAAAACTCACATTCCCCACCCCACCCCGCATGCTGAATTTCTCCAGAATCATAAATGCTTAATTTAGAGCTCTGTCCTCCAGTATTTAAATTTCCTAAAAGGCATTTTGCTTTACTCCCCTACATTTAAGTGCATCCTGGTCTGTAGCACCTTTTAATGTTTTTCTTTTCAATTAGCATCATACTGTTTATTCACTCAACTAGCTTTTCTCAACCTTTTAATAATATGTCACATGGCACACCTTGTATTAGCAGAAAGCACATGCAAATGTTTTCTAAAGGAAGTCTGTGAATATATTACTAATCTATAATTAAGGTAAGTTACATTTTATTTATTTGGGAATTGGCATTTCTCTTTAGTCTAATTAGTGCTGTAACTAATATAAAGTGACTGGGTCTATGCCCCAGGGTACTGATGCGGGAGGTGGGGATGCCAGTTGTTGAAACAGTAACTGCTGTCTCTGTACCTTGCCTAATGGTCTTATGGCAGGTCTCTACACTGCCCCTGGGCTGTTATTCCTAGGGGCCAGTCCCTGTGGGACCCCTCTCCTACCCCAAATCACTTAGGGATAAGGGCCAGACACTCTAGAGAGGCTACCCTCTTTTCTGGATGATTGCACCTGTAGTCAGACTGTTCTTTGTGCTACCTCCTAGTATTCCCCTCCCCCCTGCACCCCCATAGTTCATTGAGTTTGCCCCAGGTACAAAAACTCTTAGTTATGACTTGGGTATTAATTAAATCCAAAGATACATATTTTAGAAATATATAACAGGTTAATAACTTTCCCTCCTGGATTCCTGATGATGCCTTATATAACAACCTGTTCATTATTCTTTGTTCAAATGAACACTGATCTGGTCTTTTTGACATGACTGGGGCCACTCTTCATTGTTGATCTAATTATCAGAACCTAGGAGCTTTGGGGTCTATTCTACATTTTATAGATCATTAAAAGCAAATGTACTCCATTAGGCCTTTTTTTTAATGGTATCCTCATGTTCATTCCTCCCCTAAAGTAGTATGTAGATTTCTTATCATTGTTAGATCCTACCTTGTATAATATTTGTCATATAAACACATTTTAGGGAAGAGGACTCCATTTATCATGAGGCTCTGGGTCCCAATATTGGGTTTGATTGGCAAACCCTGCACTCTAATTCTTGTAACTATGGCACAGGATTATTGCATCATATGCTAATTTTTTTTAAAACCCTTACCTTCTGTCTTGAATTGTGTATTGGCTCCAAGACAGAAGAGTGGTAAGGGTTAGGCAATGGGGGCCAAGTGACTTGCCCAGGGTCATACAGCTGGGAAGTGTCTGAGGCCAAATTTGAACCTAAGACCTCCCGTCTATAGGCCTGGCTCTCAATCCACTGAGCTACCCAGCTGCCCCCCCCCCCCCCCCAATATGTTAATTTCTAAGAGGAAGAGGGTAGCCATTTGTTGTTGCTGAGTCATTTCCAATTCTTCGTGAGTCCCTTTGGGGTTTTGTTGGCAAAGATACTAGAGTGGTTTGCCTTCTCCTTTTCTAGCTCATTTTACAGATGAGGAAACTGAGGCGAACAGGGTTAAGTGACTTGCCCAGCATCACACAGTTAAGTGTCTAAGTTCAGATTTAAACTCAGGTCTTATTGACTCCACACCCTGCATTCTTTCCCTGTCCCACCTAGCTGCCTTGGGGATTCATTACGTCAGTGTTAAAGTATAAAGAGAAGGGCCAACAGAGGTAGAGTTGGTTATCATGGCATCAAGACCAGGCAAGGAATGTAACAGAGGCATTCCTGATGTAATTAAGACCATGGAAAGCAGTGAAAACTCCAAGGCAGATGCAAGATATGTATCGAGTAGATTTTTCCAACTTTCATTATTTTTACCATGCTAGAAACTTTGCCAGGTCTTCCCCACCCTAGAGTTGGAGTTTTAAGTGTGAATGTTTCCCCCAACTGTAACCTTGGGAATGAGACCCTAATATCTGGAGTATGTGGGTTAAGATTATTTTCCCTATTCTTTTACTAATTCTTCAGGACCTAGTTAGATAATACAATAATAGATTGAATAATTAATTAATAGTAAAGCTGTTACTGCAGTATTTATTTCTTATCTAGTCTGCTAGCCTGAGGTAAATTGAGTTTAGATAACCATAGAAGTTCCCAGGTTAACTTAGATGGGAGCTTAAGGCAAAGAGGTACATTGATCATTCAAATTACCCTACACTGAATCTAGTAATCTATGTAGCTTTAGAGCTTAGTGACATACATAGTTATTTTCCTACATGTCTTATGTTTCCATGTTAGCCTGAAAGTTCTATGTCAGGGACCAGATTTTTAAAAATTTAATCTGGCCATTAAGTGCTTAAATGGAACTGCAGTGTTCAAAGCCCTAAAATTGAGGAACAAAACTGATATGAACAATCCTTTCTCTCTTAGAGTTTCTCGTAGTACCTTATAAATAATATTTTTAATTCAATCATTCAGTGAATCTATTATCTCATTGATGTGATTATTATCTTTAATGATACAAATCACAATCTGTACACACCTTCCAGTTCTATGTAATTCCTGTCCATGTCTTCCCATAAATACATAATAGGTTTAATAAATACTTGTTGAATTGTTCAAACTGAATGACTCATCCTCTACGCTTGGTTATATAATTTGAATTTCTTTTTAGCAAATAACTAAACATAGCAATGTAGTGACGTGTTCTTAACCCAAATCTAGACTTTTTTTTCATGCTTTGATTCTAGTCAACAAACATTAATTAAGTGCCTGGTACTGGCCTAGGTGTTTAAAAGGCAGAGATGAGGAATAACATGTGGACTCTAGAAGCTTACAATTTTATAGAAATACAAGTACAGAAATAAGTATGATATGAGATAGAATATATAGAAATAGAAAGGTAAAGGAGAAATTCAGATATGGCCCAGTGAGAAAATTTCAAGAGGGAATTATCATTTGCAGAAGGGTACATGTATTTGGAAGGGTAGAGATTGGGAAAGGATAGGAAACTAGAGCTAGGCTTCCCCACTTGAAGGTAGAGGATGATTTTAATAGGGACTGATAAGATGGAATGTAACAGGAAGGGCCTATACAAGAACACAAAGATGGCATACTAGAGGACCAAGTTGGTCTTATACGGGTACAGCAAAAGATGGGGAAGGAAATAGTATGAGATAAGACTAGAAAAGTAGGTGGAAGTCACATTGTGGCAGACCTTAAATGCCAGGCTAAGGAGTTTGTATTTCATCCTGTAGGTAATAAGGAGATGCTGAATGGTGAATAATATGATCAGGCATATGGATCAGGAAGATTAATTAGCAGCCATGTGGAGATAAGTTTGAGTAACAAGAATTGTCTGGCCCCTACTTCTGCGACCCTTAGGAGGTTGGGGAGGAGGAAGTCCATCATCTCTGTCATCGGCTCAAGACCTCACAATTGTGTCCCTCAATTTTAGGGATCCAAACACCCTGATTCCATTTAACTTAATAGTTAGATTTGCTTTTATAAAACTAATATTTATTTTAAAGATATAATAAGAACAAACATACAAACATTTGCCCCAAGATGTCGGGGGCAAAAAAGCCCTTATATTCCCTTCAACTCTGTAGGAGGAAGTAGAGTCATAGTTTAGTTCATTTCTTATAAAGCATTAGTGCCATCATATTCCAACTTCAAAACTCCTTGGGCTTACTTATCAGGGCTTCTCTGCTGAGCTAGGGGAAACATCTGGCCTGGATTCCGGGGCTCTAAAGTTTCTGTCTTGAACTGGGAGGCAGGCTTTACTCTCCATACCTAGAAAGGAAAAAGATAAACAAAACAAGATAAAAATCCCAAGCCCATTTCTCAGGGACACTGAGCCTACGAGTCAAAGGGTTAGTATCCTTCTCTCTGTCCAGCTTTCTGCATGATGCCCATGGGGTGAGTTAATGAGATCTGCATCACTAGATGCCACCAAAAAGATAGAAATTTCTCTAGTGTGATAGTTCTAAAGACACAGACAATTTGGGTGATGCAGCCATTGGAAAGAGGCTCCTCCTACCCCTTGTGATAGACCAGTATTGGATGTCTTCTTCCAGAAGCAGGTCCCTAAAGTCTCCCATATGGGTATTTCCATCTTAGATGATTTGGGGATATGCAATCAGAAAGGAAAGAGAATGGAAATGTGCCAACATCATTACTGGTAAAGATGAGCAGGGTCAGCCTGAGCAGAAACAGCTGGGGCAGGAAATACACGCAAGCACTACAAGACCCTGAAGTCTGGGCAGGATAAGTCCAGTTAGATGAAAGGATAAATTCCTCCTGATCCAGTACTGACTCCCAAGCCTGAATCTTCACTTTTAGAACTGAGTTTCCTGCCTTGGGATTTTAGAACTCTAGAAAATCTCCTACAACATTCTGAACTTTCCTTTGAATATTTATTTTTTTCTGATTTGGATCCACTCCTGACAGACTGTGACTGTTCTTCTCTACCTTGGTGTTTATCTAATCACTGGGAAGTTCTAGTTTCTCTCAGGCAGGAAATTCTGCTTGAGGCAGGGAGACCAGTTAGAAGGCTTTTAAAATAATTCCTGTCATGTGTGATGAGGGCCAGGACTGGAATGGCAAATGGAGAAGAGAATGCAAATATTGATTGGGGATAGGGGAAGAAATAGAGAAGGGTCAGAGATGACTCCAAAGTGACCACCCTCTGACCTTTCAGAACTCACAAGGTTGTGGTTTCCAGCTTTCTTCACCTAAAACAAAATTTTTCCCAAGGCAAAGGAATAAGGCCTTTGGATAAACACAAGGCCAAATGCTAGTCTTGGGAAGAAGAGGACTCAAGGGGGCAGTTGGGTGGCTCAGTGGATTGAGAGTCAGGCCCAGAAATGGGAGGTCCTGGGTTCAAATATGACCTCACATACTTCCTAGCTGTGTGACTCTGGGCAAGCCACTTAACCCCCATTGCCTAACTCTAACTACTCTTCTGCCTTAGAACCAATATCCAGTATTGATTCTAAGACAGAAGGTAAGGGTTTAAAAAAAAAAAAGAGGACTCAAGGCCTCTCCCATTCCAGCACTGTCTCTCATTAGATAAATTTAGTAAAGTAATAGAGAAACACAGGGGATGAAGCACCAGGCTTAAAGTCAGAAACAACTGAATTCAAATCTGGCCTTAAACACTTACTAGCTGTGGGATCCTGGGCAAGTCACTTAACCTTGTTTACCCTGTTTGTAAAATGAACTGAAGAAGAAAACAGCAAACCACTGTAGCATCTTTGCCAAGAAAATTTCAAATACAGTCAAAAGGAGTCAGACATGACTGAAACAACTGGACAACAAGAGCAAAGAAATAGGGGACAGCTAGGTAGCTCAGTGGATTGTGAGCCTGGTCCAGAGACAGGAGGTTCTGGGTACAAATCTCTACCCCGCCCCCACTTCCTAGCAGTGTGACCCTGGGTAAGCCACTTAACTCCCATTGCCTAGCCCTTACTGCTCTTCTGCCTTAGAACTAATATATACAGTATTGATTATAAGATGGAAGGTAAGGATTTTTTTTAAATCAAAGAAAAAAGAAAAAGCCTATAAAAGAGACACCACTAAGGAAACACTCCCCAACCCAAAAAAACAAACAAACAAAAAGGAATCACAGCCAGTAGAAGAGATCCAGCTAAGGAAAAGAGTTAGACCTCAAATCTGTTTTCTAACTCTAAGATCAGTGCTTTGTATTACAACAGAATACCTTCCAAAGAGCAAATAAAAATAATCAAATAAATTAACGGCATACAAAATAAAAGCCTTATATCTTCAACTTCAAAGTCTTTACATTTTGAGAAAAGAAACCAATAAATTTAACAAAATGATTTAAACTTATTCACTTTGTGTCATTTTCTCATCTCTTTTCTGTCTATTTATAACATTTTACTGTTGTTCTTTTTAAAATAGTCATCATCAATATGCATATTCTAATTTTGCTTTCAACACTTTATATTGTTTTGTGTATTTTTTGTATTCTTCATATGTCATTTTTTAGAAGGCAATAACTATCTATTACATGAACCGACCACAATTTTAGCATCCATTTTTCAATCACTGGGTCTGCTGGTGATTTCTAATTTTCCACCACTAAAAATAAAAGTATAAATTTGTTACTGTTAGGTCTCCCCCGCATCCTTTAATAATACTCCTAAGTAGCAAGATCACTGTGTCAAAGGATATTTCGTAACTCGTATTGTATATCGCCAGATTGCTATCCAGATATATTGTACCAATTTGTACTTTCATCAACAATCTAATATTGCACTATTCCCCAACAAAACTGAATTTTATCAATTGAACTACTTTTTTTTCTAACTTGATATGTATAAGGTGGCACCTCAAAGCCATTTTCATTTTCATTTCTCTGATTATTATAGAGAATGAACAATTTTTCAAGGAACTATTAAAAGTACTCATTTTCCTCCAGAAGAGATTCTTCTCATTTTAGTTGGCTGTCTCATAAATTATTTTTGTTCCTATTTTCCTCAGGCTTGCTTAATGCATTTTGTTACAATACAATTATCACTGGTAGGCAGTTTTATATTATCTCTCATTTCTATTTTAAAATGATCTATACCTACCTTTAATTGTGTTCAGACATCTTGAAACTTTTCCTGAGGTTTTCTGTATGATAGAAAACACAAAAATAACCACCACAACAAACAAAAATAAAAGCCTCTAGTACCCATTAGGGCTCTCAGTCATTAACAGTCTGTAGTCCTTCACACATCACTACATTTGATTTGGTGGCTTTGAATTACTCATTTCCTGTGGCTATCTATGGAGAAGCACAGATGCTTTATTCGTTGGGGAATTGAAGATAGTAAATTTAAAATAAAAATTAAATGAAGTTTGAATAGATTTTTTTTTGTCAATAAGGCATATGAAAGGATTAGCATAGTAAATCAGATTTGTAAATTTTCAAAAGAAGGATGGGGCTGAATTCAGCAAATATGTGAATCCTCTTATGGAGAGCAAAGCAGGTAAAGGCTGGAGGTTTGTTGAGGACATTGATCTCAACAAAGGTTTTTCCAAAATAAATGCTGACAGCTATACTTATGAGTGCCTTTAAGTAACATCAATCTTTTATTTAATTCAAAAATATGAAAGAACTAAATTATTTCTGAGGACAACAAAGTCTGGAAGTACATTTTGTCAGGAATTCATTCGCCAAATGTCTTTATGGAAAATCTTTCCATATATCACTTACAATGAAAAGATTAAGCTAATGTATTTCAAAAATTTATCAAGTAAATGGGTCCCAAGTCACTGAGTTTTCACCCTTTATGTTATTTGGTTGCTTTGTGTCCTTCACTAGTTTCAGACAGCAAAATCAAGTGTATACATACAACCAAACAGTGTAGTTTTGATTTCTGGCCCTTGGGGATGAATTGCTAATCTAATAAGGGGGATTTTTCACTGTGGCCGTAAAAGGTTTAAATTGAAAAATAATTTTTATTTTTTCAGTTAAATTTAAACATATACTACCATATTAAATGGAACACTATGACACATATTTTCTGGTTTCCCAGGAATCAAAGACTATATGTACTTAAAGCAATTTTAAAAAATGTTCATATGAATTGTTTATATTAATAAAGCCTATTTATAGCTATAACTATATAATGATAAGATATATCTAAAGATCAATGTATGAATAACATGGAATTTGGTTTTGAGTGATAACATATGTATAAACCAGTAGAATTGCTTGTTGAATTTGGGAGGTGGGAGGGAAGAAGGGATGGACACAAAATGAATCATGTAACCATGGAAAAAATTAAAAATTAAATTAAAATTTAAAAATTAAAGATCATTGTATAGATCTCTAGACATAGATATATCCATATCTATAGATAGATAGCTATATCACCAAATTTCATAGCCTTGAAATTAGAAGAAATCTCAGAGGTTGTCTAGTTCTACCAGTACCAAGAATTCTGTACAGAATCATCTTTTGAATAACTTCAGTGAAGTAATCCATTATACTTTTAAAAATTGTCTTTATTCAATAATTCAGTCATGTCCAAGTTTCCGTGAGCCAGTTGACCATAGTACTCCAGTACCGATTATTAAGTTTTCTTGGCAAAGATATTGGAGTGGTTTGCCATTTCCTTCTCCAGGGGATTAAGACAAAGCAAGATTATGTGACTTCCCCAGGGTTCAGGATCATACAACTAATAAGCAGTTGAGGCATATTTAAACCCAAGACTTCCTGACTCTACACTCAATGCTCTAGGCCCATTGAACCATTTAGTTGCCTTCTGAATGATATTTTTTGATGGGTTCAATTTTTTGGATTTTTTCCCCCTCCAAATCTGCCTCTCTGAAACATCTTTTCACCACCCCTATTACTATTCTCTAGGTCCAAACATAAGAATAATCCCACTTCAACATGGTAGAACAGTATAGTGGAAGACACATTAGTTTTAGAATCAGCGAACCTAGTTTCAACTATAAGCTATTTACTAACTATGTGAACTTGGACAACTCATTTAATCTCATGCTCCTGAGTTCCCTCATCTGTAAAATGAAGAGGCTGGACTAGATGACCTCTAAGATTCCATCTGGAATCTATCATCCTAATTGAAGACATGAAGTTATCACATTCTGTCTTCATCATCAACCAAGTCTGGTTGTTTGTTTGTTTGTTTTTTCCCCAAGACTAAGCATTCCCAGTTTCTTCGACTGATCCTACTAAGCCATGATTTTAATTTCACATTCTGGTTGCCTTTCTCTAAGTGTGCTCTAGGTTTCCAAAGTTCTTAAAACTTGGCTACTAGAAATGAAATATAGTGTGATCAGAGCAAAATAGTTTTCTATATTAGCATTATTGTTATTTTGGACATCACATCAAACACAATGAGCTGATTCATTGAATTCTTGAGGTTCATTAAAACCCCTGTTAAAAAAAAATTAACTGTCTAATACCCTCTCTCCTAAGTTGTACTTATGCAGTTAATTTTTTGAAGCCAGATATAAGACTTCATAAAATTTCATGATCAGTGTTGGGAGATGTATACTAGATGTTAAATATTTATTAATTTGCAACTGGTCGGTTGAATGACTAGATCCAAAAAGCAGACAATTGATTGATGTCAACTTGAATAGAAGGCATGAGAGAAGTCCTCTCAGAACATGTCCTTGGTCCTCTTCTGTTCAATATTTTTATCAAAGTTTTGAATGAAAGAATAGTTGTCAACTCTATCAAATGCATAGGTGATGCTGTGGAAAGAATACAAGATTTGAAATCAGGAGATCTGGGTTTAAGTAATGGTTATGCTATATAATACCCATGAATCCTTAGAAAAATCATTCAACCTCTCTGGATCTCAGTTTCCTCATCTGTAAAATGGGGATCTTGGGCTAGGTGACCTCTAAAGTTCTTCTAGATCTAAAACTAAGATCTTATTATCTAAGATATGAAACTGGAGTAGAGAGTCCACATACTGGACATCAAAATTGGGATTCAAAAATATGTTAACAAAGTGGAATGATGAACAAAATTAATAAGTTGAATCTTAATTAAGACAAATGTAAATATCTGCATCATATTTCAAAATTATCAACTCTATAAATGTGTGATGAGGCAAATATGACTAGATAACAATTTCTGTGGAAAAGACATGGGAGTTTTTAGTGGACTATAAAGTCATAATGAGTTTGTCAACAATGGAATAAAGCTGCCCCCTCCCCCAAAAGAATGTGATCTTAGGTTTTATAAATAGAAGCATAGCATTCAAAACAAAGGAGATAACAATCACATCTTCTGCTCTGGTCAGACGGTATCTGGAGTATCGTTTGTTTGTTTTAGCCCTTACCTCAGAATCAGTGCTAAGTATTGGTTCCAAAGCAGAAGACTGGTCAGGACTAGGCAACTGGGGTTAAGTGATTTGTCCATGATTACACAGTTGGGAAGTTGTCTGAGACTAGATTTAAACCCAGGTTGTAGTGTTGTTTTTAATTTTGAGGATCAACATTTTAAAGAGAACATCAAGAAATTGGTGTATATTTAGAGAAAGAGGCTGTCTAGCATGGTGAGAAGACTGAAAATGATGAAAAATTAAGATCAATTAAAGGAACTTTCAGTTGAGATCAGTTAGCCTATAAAATTAATAATTTATGAGTGTGATGAGAGTCTTTCCATGTATATTGAAGGGCTTATACATAGGAGGAGGAATTGGTCTTTTCAATGTGGCCCCAACTTTGGAAAGTTCCATGTGAGGAAAAAGACATGTACAAAAATATTTATAGCTGCACTCTTTGTAGTGGCAAAAAATTGGAAAATGAAGAGATGCCCTTCAATTGGGGAATGGCTGAACAAATTGTGGTATATGTTGGTGATGGATTACACTCAAAGGAATAATAAAGTGGAGAAATTCCATGGAGTCTGGAACAACCTCCAAGAACTGATGCAGAGCGAAAGGAGCAGAACCAGGAGAACATTGTACACAGAGACTGATACACTATGGTACAATCGAATGTAATGGACTTCTCCATTAGTGGCAATGCAATGACCCCGAACAACCTGGAGGAATCTAGGAGAAAAGCGACTATCCACATCCAGAGGAAACACTGTGGGAGTAAAAACACCAAGGAAAAACAACTGCTTGAATACATGGGTCGAAGGGATGTGGTTGAGGATGTAGACTCTAAATGAACGTCCTAGTGCAAACAACAACATGGAAATAGGTTCTGATCAAGGACACAAGTAATACCCAATGAAATTGTGTGCTGGCAGTGGGAAGGGTGGGTAGAGGGGAGGGAGGGAAACAATGTGATTATTGTAACCAAGGAATAATGTTCTAAATTGACTAAATAAACTAATTCAAATGGAAAAAAAAAACTAATTCTAAAAAAAAAATGAAATAAAATAAAATAAAGGGTCCTTGGGAAGGCTAAAAAAAAAAGAAAGAAAGTTCCATGTGGAAGTTAAATGGCCACGTATCAGGTGTGTTGTAGAGTAGATTCACTGTGGCTGGATGAAATTAAATATGGCAATGCTTATGCAATTTGCATATGGCATGAAGCTAGGAGGGTTGACTGACATTTTGGAATATAAAACTGGTAACTAGAAAGATAGCAACAGGCTAGAATCATTATCTTTCTCATTACTTTCATCCAAGGCATTGATAAAAATATTGAATAGAACAGAGCCAAGAGATTTTTCTGTGTGACCCTCCACAAAAGATGTTTCTTTACAATTGTCCATCAGTTATCAGGCCTAAGGTTTTGTCATTCTATCAGTTCCCAAACTACATAATTGTAATATTAGCTAGTCTATACCTGATAGATGCTGATAACTGGTTCTCCCGAGGAAAATGTATGCATGACAGGCTTTTTAAGTTTAATAGGCATTATTAACATTTTCTCCACCACTTTCTTAAGTCTAGACAATCAACAAAAATAATGAATCCAATCTTGATTTGTAGTATTTGCCAATTACTGAAGTGTAATTGCTCACACTGAAAATTTTATTTCTGATTTGATACAAGCTGACTCCAACATATGCCCTACCTATATCTCTCCATTTCATCCACAAAGATATCATGAGACTTTGTCAAATTCTTTATTGAAATTAAAGTGTCTAAAATTATGGACTTACCTTGCTATACTAGTTTAGTAACTTCATTAAAAAAAAAAAGGAAAGAAGGCTAATGTGCTCCTACTCAGACTTTATTTCTGATAATCATTTATGCTCCTATATACATTTCCATAAATGTAGTCAATAGGATTGCCAGCTTTTGAACAAACATTCTCAGGAAGAAAGGTAAGAGGTAAGAAATATAAGTAGAAGTCAATCTTTTTTATTTTATTCCATAGAAAATGAAGAAGTCATAACTGAGTAATGAGAACTGATAAAGAAACGCAGAAAACAAAATATTTGAAGTCCTTCCCAGAAGGAATGAAATTTGTGGTCACCAACCTTTAATCCTGACATTTTAACAAATTCTTAGAGTTTCTACATAGCCCCACCCAATAACTTCCCATACTTGTCAGAGTGACTTGGGCACTTCCTAGAAGTTAAAAAATGGGAGGGGGGGTGGGTGCTATTGGTCGGGTAATCCACTTCTTAGTGGACTTTCATTGTCTAAATCACTGGTGGTAAAAGGTCTTGTGCAATTTCATCTCATCCCTTTAGCACTTTATTGATCTCCAGCTTCAGGGATCAAGTGAAGAATTCTCTTCTTTCTCCAAAAGACATGCTACTCAGATCTCCTTTTTCTAAGAGTCATAGTCTTCAAACCCTCTAACTCTGATAACTTTGAAAGTAGTACTATTCAAGAAATCTCCCTTCTCTGTTAGAAAGATAGACTTTTCTATTATCCTATCTAGAAAACAAGGATTCCTCTAACGCTGTATAGGAAGTTGGAGTTCAGGATTATTGTCCATGATTTTCCCTCTTAGACCACATATGAAAACACATGTCCATCTGCACTATACATTTCTGTAGGAACTCCTTATACTCTACCACTGCTCCAGTTGCTGCCATATTTTGGTCTGAAAAATTCACTACCAGGAACTTTTATTTCAAGCCAAGTAGATGAGTGGTAAATCTCACAATGAGAAAGCCATGTACAAAAACATGTAATTCCACATACTGTACTTCTACCTCAAGAGAAGGAGAACATGAACATGTATAAGCTTCCTTGCTTTGTAAACCCCCTTTTTTCTGCTTTGCCTTGGTTGGTCTTCTGAACAGAGAAAAAGGTGAAAAAAAAAACAAAAAGACAAGAAAAAAAAGATAGATCCTTCCACAAAAAGGCAACCTGCCAAGAGTTCTAAGCAAACAAACATGTTCGTATGATCTTAGACAACAACCAATCAAGAGCTGTCTCTTGTCTTGTCCCAGCTCAAATGGGAGAAAGGCATGCTCATCAAATTGATTAGGGGCCCTTCCTCATCAATTCCACGTCCATAATATTTTCTAGGAATTGGCTAGCTTGATTGAAGTCAGTCTTACTGGCCTCTAATTTGAAGAATTTTATTTGACAAACACTTACTATGCACCTACCTTATGTAAGATGTCATACTAACTCCTGAGAATATGACAAAAAAGGAAGTAGTCTCTGTCCTCAAAGATCTTACATTCTCCATGGGTGATACAAAATGTATACCAGATAAGTATAATACAAGGTAGTTTGGGGAGGGAGAGAGCACTAGTGCCTGGGGTTCAAGGTAGATTTCACGGACAAAGTGAGCATGTGGACTGGAGTGAACACATAAACTGAACTTTTAAGGAAAATAAGGATTCTGACTGGTGGACATGAAGAGGGAGGGATTCTGAGCACTGAGGATGGTTTCTGCAAATGCACAGAGGAATAAGATGGAATGTCAAATTTGAGCAACAGTTAACACAGTTAGGCTGTAATGCAGAGAATAGGAATGGGAATAAAAGAGAACTAAGACTAGAAATGTAGATAAGAATCAGAATATGGAAGGCTTTCAATGGTAGGCCAAGAAGGTTGCATTTTTATTCTAGAGCTAACAGGAAGTCCCCTCAAGCTTTTTGAGCAGGATATGGGTGACACTGTCAGATTGGTGTCTTAGAAAAGGTATTTTTGGAGGATAGATTGGAGATATGAGAGACTTGAGACAGGGAGATCAAGTAGGAAACTGGTATGATACTTTAGGAAAGAGGTGATGAGGACTTATATTAAGGTGGTAGTAGGATGAATGGAGAGAAGGCTGTGAGCGGTGGATTTGATAGGAATTGGTCACTGATTAGATATTTGGGGGGGGGCAGGAGAGAAAAGGGAAGAATAAAAAATGATTCTTATAATGCAAACCTAGATGACTGGTAGAATCAGTAGAACTAGACAAGTATAGCAGAGGGATAAGTTTAGAGGAGATAATAATATTTTATTGTGAATATGTTCATTTTAAAATGCCAATGTGACCTCCAGCTGGAAATGTCTTATGGAAGTTAAAGACCTGAGAGTAGAACTCTGGAGTTCTGGGCTGCTGTAGGGATTGGGTGTGTATACTTAGTAGAGCATTAATATTGGAAAGGCTCAAGGGTTGGGGTTGAGAGAGTCATAGATTGTCTAAGTAAAGATAACTGACCCAGACTGAAAATGGAGCAGGTCAAAGCTCTTGTGACAATCAGAGGTGGGATCAGACTTGTGAGTAGCATCACCTACAAACAAGACAAGACAAGAAAAAGAAGACAAGATAATTGAACCAAAATGTGCTTATCTCCAGATATATAACACCTACCCCAGTCTCAAACTCAGCTTCAAATATCACCAAAAGCAGCTGAGCAATTAAATCTGCATGTTCATTCTAAGTATCTTTGATCAAGTGACTTGAATTCATCGAATGAATGAATAAAGTATTTATTAAGCATTTACTTTGTGCAAAGCAGTGGGGATATATGTGGAAAAATAAGACTGTTTCTGTTCTCAAGGAACTCTACATTCTAATGGAGTAAACAATACATGGACGTTTCACCTTCAAGCGAGAAGGAAAGGTCTTATGATTCTTGGGGTACAGAAGCAAAGCAGATGTTAATGTCTCTCCTTAATATTATTTCCACCAATAAAATAATCAGTTCCTAATGCCAAATCTTTGAAAGGGCCAAAGCCTTTAGTGACAAAAACTTTCTTTTGGGAGGTCTATATGACTATAGCACTTGCAAGAATAGTTGCAAGGCTACATTTCCCCAGAAGTTGCTACCCAGAATGATGGCTGTGAGACTTGGGCTAGAAGCACCGCTATTCCAAAGGCTCTTGGATTTATGATTTGAGGATGTCTCTATCAGGTCCAGAGAAGAGATGGTGGTCAAGGTGGTGACAGTGGTTTATCTTTACTTTATGCTGATGATAGTTAGGTGATTTTTTATCTTCACATTTATCTTGTGTTTCAGTTCCCTACAAAACATTTCCCATCAGAGGGCAGTTCTTGACCTCAGGGAACTTACAATCTAATTGGGGAGAAAACATTAAAAAAAATATGAAGCAAGCTATATACAGAATAAATAAGAAATGAACAACAGAAGAAAGGCACTATAATGAAAAGGCATTGGGGGAAAGCTTCTGGTAAGAGATGAGATTTTAGTTAGGAATTAAAGGAAGCCAGAGAAGCTGGGAACTATAACTAACACATTAGCTGATAAAGTCAGAATTCAAAAAGTTCTCAACTGATCTTAGAACAGTGGGCCAACTGAAATAAACTCCTTGAAATCAGGGACTATTTTCTTTTTGCCTTTGTAGGCAGAATGCCTTACACATTGTAGACTTTTAATAAAATTTTGAATTTAATGTATAATTCCTATTCCCCTTTTCACAGTTCACAGGAATTATTTTTATTAAACTACACCATACTTCTTTTTGTAATTCTTATTTTGTTGGCCTTCCTTACAAATGTTTTGTGTGCTATAAATTTTTGTTACATACTTAACTGCAGACTTCAACAATTCCATGACTTAGGAGGGGGTCGTCACTATATATATCATAACACAACAGGGTATTTATTGTAGCACTGACTCGAGCCTAACTTACTGCTGCTCTAATTGATAATATTTTCCGCTTCACAGAAGCCGAGCTGAATGCACAGACCTGGAGGAGTAAATGAAACAAGTATTTTATAGAACAATAAGCAAACCATTTAAATCTATAACTACTATACTTTTGTTTCCCACCTTCTTGTCTATAATGAAATATAAGTGGTGCATGTGAACCACACACAGTAATTCCCTTTTATGTTTGCAAACAGTATTATGCCCTTGGTGTGGGTGATTTACAGTGAGATAATTTAAAAAAACCAGAAAAGCAAAATAATTTACTGGAAGGGAAACAACCAATATTTTAAAAGAAATTTTTCCCTGCCCCCCCCAATTGTCCTTTTTTAGTCTCAGAACAATCTTACATAAAGAAGATTACACAACTTTTAAAAATTGAATAGAAGAATACAATATTTTCCTAAACTTATGTAAAGATTTGTTGCAACTTTAGAATATGTAAAAAAATCACAGAACATGCAATAGTTAGAGAAATCTTGAAAATTAGAATTATATAATAAAGAAGGTTGAATGTGAATGGTACCAATTAAAACAATAGAACATGGCTAAAATCCATGAAGAATCTATGATTATGGGTTCAAATCTGGACCTAGGCACTTCCTAGCTGTGTGATCCTGAGCAAGTCACTTAACCCCATTGCCTAGCCCTTACCACTCTTCTGCCTTGGAACTAGTACTCAGTATGGATTCTAAGATGGGAGACAAGGGTTTAAAAAGATACATGTGAAGAAAGGTAGATTATTTCCCCCCACTAATAACATTTATTTTTTTAAAATTCATTATAAAAACAATCAAGAAAAGGCAGTGATGGAATTTGACAAACTCGAACTTAAAGAAAGGATGCCTACCCTAAATTATGGCAGAGCTACAACCAAGGCAAATTATATGTTTTCCATAATGACCCCTGGTTACAGGGGATTATTCCCTTTACGTAGCAAAATTGCCCCCAGACAATGTTGTACTGAATTCTGGAATTTTTTTCCATATCTGTCTGAATGTACTGTTCAATTCCATTATTCCTTTATTTATGGGCATCTCTTTTTCTCTCATTTTCTATGCCCTTTTTCAAAATTATAAATGTGACATCTAGGTCTCCAGTTTCCAGTCCTTTTCTCCATTATCTGCTGTGTAGTGCCATCACAGAGACAGTAAAGGGCACAGTTTAAGTCTTCTTCCAAGAGGGGAATGGGTTTAGTTTTCCTGCTAGGGAAATGAGCTCTTTAAAGAAGGGAAGCTATGTACATTGTAAAGTGGTTACTTAATATGCAAAAGGCATCTTTCTAGACACTCCTTCTGTTCTCCTTTGCTCCAATTTTATCCATGTTAAAATCGCCTTCATCACCACCTGCTCCTATCTCTATCACCCTATGCTATATATGGAGAGTATAGAGTAATAGATAGCTGAAGAGGAGTCGAAATTCATATTGTTGTGCCAATAAATCAGGATAGAATTTACAGTGGTAACTTTAGTTGTTTTTCAATATTGTAACTAAGATTAAAAACAAGATCTTCCATCTCCATGAAGCAAAGGATGATTTTCCAATGTTTTCTCTACATTCCAGTTTAACCTTTCTAAATCTCAACCTCAGTCAAGAAACAAGCTTTTATTAAGTGCCTGTGTGGGGAAATAAACACAAAGAATGAAACAATCCATCGTTTTTCTACTGAAAAGCCTCCATGGTTCCCCTTTGCCTCATAAATTAAAGTCAAACTTCTGAGTATGGTATTTAAGGTCTTCCTTGCCCTCTACCCAATCTAACTATCCAACTTTATTTCCCACTATTCTTGTGTTTTAATTATGATGACTGGCATGTATTTGGCACTTTAAGGTTTCCAAAGAGCTTTATACACATTATCTCGTTTGATCTTCTCAATGATTTTGTAAAGAAATTTCTATGGGCATTATCATTCCTCTAAGGAGACTCAAACACAAAGAAATTAAGGGACTTGTCTATGGCCACAAAGTGAGGATGTTAGAAATAAACTTCAAACCCAAGTATCTGCTGATTCGAAGTCTAGTGATCTTTCAGAAAAAATTATTCTGAAGTTAAACACTAAAAAAATAGCATTTCCATATACGACAATGCAAGAAGGGGATTGTACAGAAAACTCTTAAGTTTCCATTTTATGCCATTTGCTTTTTTTCAAAGCACACAAATCAATTCCACACATTACTTTCACAGCTGTCTTGCTTTTCTGCATTTCCTTCTGAACCTCCTTCTGGTCTCCTCTGTCCATTTAAAAAGTGTTTTCAATGGCTCTTTTTACTTTTGAATATCTATTGCTAATTTCCTTTTCCTCCTTAACCCTAAAAATAGAGGGGAAAAATCCTTGAAGCAAATAAGCATAGTCAAGCAAAAAATAAATTCACACTGTAACTATATTCAAAAGTCACATGTCGTGTTCCTTGAATCCATCACCTCTCTATCAGGAGGTAATATGCTTTGTCATAGTCCTCTGGAGATGTAGTTGGTCATTGCTTTGATCAGAGTTGCTTTTTTTTTCTTTTAATATGGTACATCATTTGTTCTCTAGGTCCTGTTCACTCTACATTACTTCCTAATTCCCAAGATTTCTATCATAATCCCTTTCATCATTTCTCATGTTATAATAATATTCTATTACATTCATCTACAATGTGTTCAGCCATTTGCTATTTAATGGACACTTCTCTTTTCTTTCCTTTTGTCCTCCTTTCAGGGAGCAACTAGGTGCCTCAATAAATAGAGAGCTAGTCCTGGGTTCAAATCCAATCTCAGATACTTCCTAACTGTATGACACTGGATAAGTCACTTAACCCTAATTGCCTATCCCTCATTACTTTTCTGATTTGGAACCAATACTTAGTATTGATTCCAAGATAGAAGGTAAAGGTTTTAAATTTTTTTTTTCTATTAGGGATTACGAAGTGTGTTTTGAGATGAACTAATCCAGCTATTATCCTTCATCTTGCCATCTCCTCCTCACTTTTTTCTCCATCAAATTGTGTATTTGTCCAACCCTCCTTTGTTTGATTCAGTTAAAGAGTGAAGTTCATCTGTTTCTTGATAACCCCCCACTCCCACCCCTCTCTCAGTGTTTGTATACTCGTATTTTTATGTACCCCAGTTATGAGGAATATCAGACTACTCCCTTCCACCTTTCTACACTAGTGTACTCCTCTTATCTTTTTTCTTTGCCATCTTAAAAATATTGTTATAGAACCAATCAACTGCTAAGTTCTTTGCTTTTCTTATTTTAAATCTCTCATTAGGCTTTAAGGACACACTGAATGGGCATTTGTTTCTTCTCCTACTTTAAGGTATTAACACTGTATCATTACATAACCTTTTTGAAATGGTCAAATAAATTTATTATTCTAGGTTTCTCTTGATTCTTGTGTTTACATTTCAAAGGTTCTACTCAGCTCAGTTTTATTTTTTGTTTTTGGTAATGCTTTAAAGTCTTTAGTTCCATTAAAAAGAACATTCCCCACCTCCCAGAAAGATAATATTCAGCTTTGTAGTGTAAATTATTTCTGGATGTATTTTTGGATGTAACCCATATCTTTTGCATTTTGGAACATTGTATTCTGAACTTTCCTTTCATTTATAGTAGACATGAAAGGTCTTATATGATCCTGATTGGTTTCTTGGTACTTGAGCTCCTCTAGATGACTGCAATATTTATTTCTTTGACATGGGTGCTCTTGATTTTGGCTACAACATTTCTGGGACTTTTCCTTTTGTGAATTCTTTTCAAGAGGTGACTGGTGGGTTTTTCTTTCTTCACTTTGCCCTCTGGCTTATATATACATATGTAATAATTATATATTGTATATATACATGTATACACACACACACACACACACACACACACACATATGGCAGCTTTCATTTTGATTGCTTGAAAAGTGTCCAGAATTTATTATCATGGATTTAAAAGAATTCAATTATTCTTAAATTATTTCTTTTTAATTTACTTTGTGTCAGTTTTTAAAAATATTAAATATTTTGCATTTCCCTATATTTTAAAATCTTTTGTTTTTGTTTTAGTGTTTCTTGCTATCTTATGGAGTTATAGACTTCTTTTTGATCTGTTCTAATTTTTAGAGTCTGTTACTTGAGTGATTTTACTGATTCTATTCTAAGCTATTTTATACTCCTTCAAATTCATTCATCCATAAATTTAACTTAATTTATCTCCTGCTTCATTTCTTTTTGGTGGTAGTTCTTATGGAAAATCCACCTTTTTTTTCAGTGTCTGCTTGAAGTTATATTGTTATTCTTTCCTTCTAGGTTGGATTTGAGGTAATCTCTGGATCTACAATAATTTTTTTATAGTCATCAGTATCTTTTTTGGTTTACTCATCCTTCCAGTCTTAGTTCCTGAATTGGAACTTTTTGCCAGGGGTAGTCTCTGCCCCACTACTGAACTTTTGGGTGGAGTAATCAGTCTTGTTTAGTCTTGACCTGGGTCACCAAGATTCTGTGCTGATTTTACAGGGTTAGAACCATCTTGGATTTTTTAGTTCAGAGTACAAAGTCTTCAGGACCCTTATAGCATCTCACAAAGTTTGCCAGGGACCTGGAAGCCCTGGGATGTTCTGGTCTGCATGATGCTACACTTGGGCTAGTTATTACTATTCCTAGTGATTTCCAATATCCCATATGTGGATTTCTGAATACCCTGGGGTTATCTTGTACCTCTGGTCTGTCTCCATGTCTTTGGGAGTACCTGGATGATATTGACTTATTTGCCTGCAATGGCATTTCTTTGTTGGTGGACTCTGTCTTATTGCCCATAGGTTTCTGGCTGACTTTTTACAAAGTACTGGGTTGAACAATGGTTACTTACCATAGTTTCTCATTGGATTTATTGGCCATTATTTGTTCCAGTGTGATTTTTTTGCTGCAATAAATATCAAGGAGCTGGCCTACTTGCTTCTGTTCAGACAGTGATCTCGGTCAGAGGTCTGTGGTTTTTTTCCCAATATTTGACACCCTTTCTGGGGCTATTTCCCAATTTGATATATTGTCTTCTAGTGAGCCAGTTAGTCAATAACCATGATAAATTGTAAGAGGGAGGGGGAAAAGGAGGGGAAGAGACAGATAGAAAGAGAGATTGAGAGGGACACCCCCCCAACCCCCCCCAAAGTGATTTTTCTCTCTGTGTCTTGCCTCCAAATGGAATCTTCTAAACTGGAGCTATTCTACCACTAGATTGGTTCACTTGACTGAGCTCACCCCTAGGCTGATACTATTTTTGTACACAGGCCCAGAGGTATGTCTAATTCTTTCAGTCAATCACAAGATGTTTCCTGTCATCTACCTTACATTCAATGGTCTAAACCCCCTATAACCCTTTCAAATTAATATAAAGACTTACTCAAACCTAATTTATACTTTTGATTCATAGGTCAATTTAATCAAGGTGTTTGCTCTTTCCGAACCCAAACTATCCCCAAATTTACTAATCCAAAATTAGTTGGAGTGGGGAATAACCCCACTGTACCATATATTCATCCTGTGCTTCAGTCCAGCCAGGTGCTTTTCTGTGAACAGAACTAGGAGAGCAATTTCTATAATAAAATTGTAAAGACAAATAATTTTTAATGACTTAAGAATTCTGATGAATACCATTCGAGAGGACCAATAATGAAGCATGGTAGTAGAGGTGATAAACTCAAAATATAGAATGAGGCACATAATTTTTAGATATGGCCAATGTAAGCATTTGTTTTGCTTGACTATGCATACCTATAACTAATTCTCTGACCCCCCACACACAAACACACACCCAGCCTGGGAGTGAAAAGATATAGAAGGAAGAGAAAACAGATTTAATTTTTGAAAAGTAAATTAAAAAAAAAAGAAAGTGAGTACCAGGACCTAGGGTGTAGCAAGGCATGATTTCCAGAGGCATATGATCAGTTCATCAGAGAATGGGAAGATAAGTAGCATCTCATGGCTATCACGATCACATTTGCCTTTCACTCACTGTCCCTCAACATCCTCTGCTTTATTCATTTCTGCCCCTTATAAAAATCTCAAGCTTCTGAACTAGGTGTCCCTAATTGCCCTTCATAGCAATAATAATATAACTTCCACATTTATATCCATGACTGAAGCTACACATGGGCCAGTGGGAAGATTGCTCTTCCATTTCTCTCTAGCCCTGACTCCAACTCCAGTTCCACCTCCTCTCCTTGAATTACTTAGTTATTGCCTCACTCTATGATTGCATTTCTTCCCAACAACTGAATGGTAACATCCTCCTTCCCAATCTCTACCTTTGTATTTTGGAGGTAACAGAATCTCACAGTAGGAGAAGGCATGGATGGGTCACAATCCACATCACAGGTCATATTATAATATCTTTCCCCAAAAGTTCACTTCTCATCCAAAGGCCCATATTTCTATTGAGAGAATATTTGCAACCACACTTGTTTGCAGGCTTGGTGTCATTCTCAAATTTTCACTTTCATTCACTCCTCCTATTCACTCTACCAGCTTGTTTGTTGTTTCTATATCTACTTTTTTCACATCTATCCCCTTCTCCCCAACCACACAGTCAGGCTTGTAATCCGGCTTTCATTATCTCTTTCCTGGAGAGTCTCTTAATTATTCTTTTTAGCCTTTCCCCACTGCAATCCATTGTCCATATACCTGCCAAAGTCATTTTTCCCAAAACTCAAGTCTGAGCAATGGCCCTACTCATTAAACTTTACTCACTCCCTATTGACTTCAGGATCAAATATAAACTCCTTTGCTTTGTCTTAAAAGCTCTTCACAATTTGGTCCCAGCCTATCTTTCCTGCTTTTTCATATTTTACTGTTCTATCATATTCCATCCAGGTACACTTTCTAGGTTCCAACAACTCCACCTCCACACCATTTCCTTCATTTGTACCTTCCATGGAAGGACAGAAATGAATTCCAGGGGAGGAGAGGGGCATCCTACTTTTTCTGGGCTTGTTCTGTGTTTTGGCAACTTCTCTGTGTTCCACCAACTCCATGTTAGTTGTCCTACCACTCAAGCATTTCACTCTCACTTTCCAGATACACTCCATTGACTGATGCTCTGGAATTACTCTACCCCAAGGCTGAACCTCTAGGGGCTAAGGTAACTTACCATAATTTATTCCTCGGTGTTTAATATTCTCTTACCCCATCAAACCTTCCCTATACCAGTGAGTCAGAATATTTGGCTATCTCTGTTCAAGCCCCATCCTCCACTCCTCACTGTTTGTCCCTTTATTCTGATCTCCTTCAACCCCCAATGTGTTACCCTAAAAACTACTCATATTATGGGAATAACTGATCCAAGATTACTAACTGATCCATATTTGCTTTATTGATTATCTAAGTTTTTTCCTTTCTTGTTTCTTCCATATTCTTACACTCACTTAGATATGCACCCTATTGATGAAACAACTTTCCTTGCCACTCTTTCTAGCACTGGTTATACTTTTACTCATATTCATTTACTCATATTCATACTCATGGTGGGGGACTTGGAATACTTCCTGCTCCCTATTTCCTTTTCTAGGCTTTCCCTCTACCACTATTACTCAGTAACCTCTTCTTTGAGATTTATTCAGTCCATTTTGATAATCCAGTCAAGATTGCAGTAGCTGCTATCTACTGATGAGAGTGTCTAGTTCATAGTCTTTCTCTCCCCTTTAATCTCTGCTCTCACACTAGAGGACTTTAATATATATGTTATATATGTATATACATATATTATTCTTAATAAAGTCACTATCTCACTTGCTGTGGGTATTTTTCCAAACCTTTTCACAGTTCCTTAAATCTCCCATCATTCTCCCTTTCTCATTCTCTCAGCTGAGAATATTCCTTAATATTTCAATGAAAAAAAAATTGAGGCTTTTTGATGAAAACTCCCCCTATCCCCTCCTCATTTCAAATCACTCAGATGCCTTTGAATTACTGTCCTTTCCTTCACTTGTTTCATAAGAAGAGGTGACTGTTCTTGTCAAGACAAACCCCACTATATTCACAAATGGTCCCATTCCATCTCATCTTCCCCAGCAAATTGACTCCTTTGTTATCCCCACTCTCTTATTAATCTTAAGTCTCTTCCTATCAATTCAGTGCTTCCGCATTGCTTACAAAAATACCCATATTTCTTCCAACCTTAAAAAATCCCTCATTGTGATCTGACCATCTCCAGTAGCTATGATCCTATATCTCCTCTTCCTCTCATGACTAAACTCTTTCAGAAGGATATCTACAGAGTATCTACTTCCTCTTCCTATTTTTTCCTCTCACTATCTTCTGAATTCTCTATAACATGCCTTTTGAACTCATTGTTCAACCAAAATTGCTATTTTATTTGTCAAATTGAGCTCCTTGAGAGCAGGGACTATTTGTTTGACTCTCTATCTATTGAGCCATCTAGTTCCCCCTTATATATCTTTCAATAAAAACGCATTAAAAAAAACTCACCTACTTGGCTAGCTGCATTGCTCAAATTATCTGAATAATTAATTACTAACACACAATAATAATTTACAGTTCTACCTTATCCCCCAGGGCACATACAAAGTGGTTTTTTTTAAATAGAGACATACTTTATCACAAAGTTTTCCCCAAAGTATTGCTATAATATTAAATATTTAGTGGCAGCAAAACTTTTTTGTCCTATTAATAAAGTAGCTTATTTTAAATATTCTAATTTTATTTTATCTCCTTCTTAATTTCTATTTTGCATGCTACATAATTACATAGTATAGTAGTGCATTTTTTTTATAATTTGTAAATAAAGATACTCAAATTTTTTTTACTAGTAGGTGCAAGTGATGTTCAGAGATGACTGCTCTAGGGCCAAATAGAAAAAGCATGGCCCTCTTGCACAAGACAGCATTTCAAATACTGTAAGGCAGCTATCGTGTTCTCCTGAAATGTTCTCCCCATTAGGCTAATAATTCCCAATATCTTCTTTCTCTCTTCATATAACATTGTCTATGGTCCCTTTTCATTCAAAGCATGAATAATGTTTCATTGGCACATTGCTTTGGGCTTTTCAAAGCATGTCTATAACAGTATGGTATCTTCACAATATCTTTTGAACTAGAGAGGGCAGGTATTAGTATACATCTTTAATGTGAAAACTGAGCCATAGAGAAGTTGTGACATGGTCAAAATCAGTCAATGATTTTTGGCAGGACTAGGAATGGAGACTATTTCTTCCCATTGTTTTATGATTCTTTGGTGTGGTGTAAAGTTATCTTGGATATGTTTAATTTACCTCCAACAAGTGCAAATATATAAAAAAAAATCATGCCAAAACAACTATGGCATTCAATTCCTATTGTGAGACTAAAGGCAGAAACCCTTTATGAATGGGACTAATGAAAGCCTCTTCACTTTCCAAGGTAAATTTCTACAACCTTTCAAACCATGGAAACAAAAAACTCCATAAGTAAACTCTGAATATTGAAAATATACCATATACTGTTTTTTTGTTTTGTTTTGGTGGTGGTTGGTTTGTTTTGCTAAAGTTCTAATGATTTGCTAATAAAAAAAATTGTTGGTTAGTTCCTAGAGGTCCTTATGGATATGTGACAAGGCAGTAATTATAATTAAAATGCCACTTAGCCTTTATGCTTTCCCCACCAAACTCACAGGACAAATGTTTGAGAGATGTTCTATTAGACTATGGCAACTGAATTTAGTCAAATGAACAAATGAGCTTGCCTGAATGAATCCTAATTCTGTTGACTTTTTAAGCTTTCAGTGACCAAAGCTCAATTTTCAAAGTCAGAGAAGCAGAATAGTCTAATGGAAACCACAGTGAATTTGGAATCTTAGCTCTGCTTGTTAACATACTCCCTTTGACCTCAGTTACCTATCTATAAAAATGAGGTTAGATAACTTGGTCTCTACGATCCCTTTAATTATTGCTTCAGTCATATGTTTCAAGTATTTTTAATGAATTAAAAGTGTTTTATATTTAGTTTGAATCAGATAATTTTGTATTTTTGTCACCATCTATGGAACCTGCCCTTTATCAAGGTGTGAAAATAACATGACTTCTTGAAAGATATGTGAGATTAAGTATATGATTATTAATATAAAGCTATGCATAAATCAGGAGAACACATGCTTGCCAAATATGTTTGCTTCTGTCAAAGAGGATATCTATTGCAGAATCCAAGTGAGAAACCTGTAGAGATAGACCCTATCAATGGTGAATTCCTCCAGATAGTTCTGTCTGCAGATAGTCATTGTACTGACTGCATCATGCCTTGGAACACTGCTGAGGCTCATAAAATAGATCTGTAATCACTCTAAAGAGTTCAGCCTTACTAAAAACCAAGTGGACAAAAAAGGCTTATGGTCCAGATGATTATATGTAGTTGGCTAGACTACCCATAGATTGAGTCCATGGTGGAATGACCTGGACGGACATTTTTTAGTTAATGAACTGGACCCAGAAATTAGAAGAAGGTAGAAAGCAGAGTGGATTTCCTTTGGGAAATTTCATAGTGCTTTTAATAACCTTAAGATTCTCTCATAAGCAAAAGCCCATCTTTTGAACATCACTATTCTTTTGGGAATGATGGATGACTGAATCCTAGAATACCAGAGGGTTCAAAGAATTAGTATTGAAGATTAACCAAAGGGCAATGGAAAAATGCATGGTGAGAAGAGGATGTGACATTTTACCAATGAAGAATTGTATAGAAAAAACTATTTAAAGGATATTACCAAAGAAATATTTGACCTGAAAAGGAGATTGGCCAGGCATGTATGGAGAACAAAGGATAAAATAAGGATAGCTTTATTGATATTGTCAAGAAACCTAGAGGAAGGCTTCACAACATGCTGGGGGATCGTCCTGTTACAGAAAGTTATTGATAAAAGTCACCCAGTATGAAAGGGCATGGATATGTTGAAATTTGTGTCACTAAAGGAAAAATCAACAGATTTTCTTAAATATATGTATATGCATATATATTTACTTATACATATATCCATTTTCACAATGTATTAAGAGCATCATCATTTCTAAGAGGTTCTATGAAATTGGACAAAATGTATTTGATCATTTGCAGATAATGTGCAAGTTTCTGCACAGCAGACATAACATATATATCATTGCAAGTTTTTAGCAGTACATATTTCTTTAACTGAAATACTTTCCATGTTATTACTTTTGTAATTCAACATATTTTAGTATTAGCATACAAATTATCTCACAGGCCCAGGCAAATAAAAATGCTAATAAAATTTGAAAATAGAACTCAGATCATTAATACTGATTTTTTTTTTTGGTTACTGATGTTGAAATGCATTAAAGGCATGATAATGCTGGTAAGCTTGAGAAAATCTCCAGAAAATTCTGCAGACCTGAGAATAATTTTTGGATCCGTTTTTTCATTATTAATCAGGTCAGTATAGGAAAAATATTAATAACAGAACAAAACCTTTCCATGTGCATGGTATGGAAGGAAAATATCTGATGGTGGTAAATATGAATTTAGGGGAATTATGAATTTACCTAAATGATAGTTTATCTTGTGCTAATCACAAAGATAAAAGTTTTATGTAGACTAGTGAAAAATTAACCTAAGTGAAATATAAAAACTACTCACAAATTGAATAGCTGCAAAGCACAAAAATGTTAATAAATATATCATGTTGGCATTGCTCTCAGTATTCAGAAAAATGGTGGCTCAAGTCTGCATACTGAAATGTTAAAAGCACAACCTTAAATTGGAACAACAAAGAAACCAAATAGAATTATAAAATTAAAAAAAAATTCAACAAGAATATATTGAGGGCTTACTAAGTGCTACTATGCTAGGCACTGGGAATACTAAGTCAAAATAGTTCTGGAAATTAAAGTGCTTTACATTCTATTGGAATTTTATACCTAGAATGGGCGTTAGCTATTATTGAGTTCAAAATCCTTTTTTATTTTTCAGTATGTTCATATTTCTATATGCAGTTAGAAGAATTTCTTTTAAATATTCACATATCTCATTGAAGTGATTCTGTAATGTTTTACTGCTTGATGTAATCAACATATTATTATCCACAAGCAGGAACTTCTGGAAAACTTAATATATAATCTCTTTTCCATTTGGAACTTGCATAAGACATACAAAATGACAGTGAAGATCCCTATGCAAAGCGTACTTTTTTTTTTTATGTCTTAGGTCAAAAGAGAGGGCTACTGAATGGAAACTTAAGAATCTTGTATGATCTTACCATATGCATAGTCTATACACCTTGTTGGTGGAGCTGTTCTTGTTCAGAGTAATTTTACTAAGGCATTGACTTTTTTTTTTTGTACATGGCAAATAAATTAGTAAGATCTTCTCTTTGGTGCCATTTTCTGTGTGACTATTACTATTTGCTTTGCTATAGAAAATTCTTTGCAAACGCTTGGATGTTTCCATCTCATATTTTCATGGAAGATCCCTATTGGTACATATGTAGATTATTCTCTTAAAGATTTTATAAAGATGAAAAAATAGGTATGTAGATCAGTAATATTCTTTTGATAGTCTCTTTGACGCATTAATATCCTCTGTGATTCCCTCCCCGCCCCCATTCTTTTGGTATCTTCCTGAACTAAATGGATCAAAAATTTCATATACTCATGGTTGCCTTGCTAGTCTATTGAGTCCAATACATCAGTACATATATCTGAGACAAGCTTTACAAATGGATAAATTGGGTTCAAAACTGAATTAGAGAAAGGCCCTGGATTATATTTGAGAAGTTACATAGTGATTCTTAGCTACTCCCCAGTGGAAAACAAAACAAAAACCTATTTCTTTGACATTAAATTCTACATGGTTGCAAATCTTGGAACACTACAGTCTCCCAAGATTCAAAATTAAAGGCAATCCAAGACTTTGAAGAGTCAGACATATGGTGGATGTGAGTAGGCTGGAGCATATTTCCAGTGATAACCTAGGCTCATAAAGTTAGGCCAGTTCTACAGGTGAATTTGTTCTTCAAGCATGGCAAATGTGGTAATAAAGCAAAAATATGTTATTTTGTAGGCAGAATGGAAGCAAATTTTGTTTAATCTAAGTCTGGTTTTGCTAGCTTTAAACGCTAGGGTATTATCACTATTAAATAATAGAAACAACATGCCAATTTATTAAGGTTTTACAATGTGTCAGGCATATTCTGCCTCCTTCAGGTGTCAGTAAACTATGTACAAGTAATCAGAAAGGCTAAATGGGCTGTATTTATTTAGGAGAGGGGGTCCAGATTTATTATTCCTTTGGTGAGAAAGCAATGCAGATTAGAAACTCTTATCGGGGTTGATTTGCAGTGGAGCACTGCAAGGTTAAGTGACTTGTCCAGGATCAGCCAGCTAATACGGGGCAATCAGAATCTGAACCCAAGCCTAATTCAGCCACTAGCTTTCTCATATTTTTCACACAAAATCCTCCCCGGCCCTCCAACCGCGCCCGGTCCCATATGCCTATGCTAAGTCCTCGTCGCACTTTGGCTGGCACTCAGCACCCATACCCAGTCCTGCACCCTCAGGACCCCCTGTCCAAAAGCAAAGGTGCAGGTAAGGCACCCGCCTCCCTGGAGATTCTCCCACGGTCATGCTCGAAGATCTCATTTCCACTCTTCCAAAACCTGGGGGTCGGACTAGGATACCATTTCCCTCTCCCCTGGGGTCTACCACTTCCAAACTTCTTTTTCTCACCCAGAACTTCACTCATTCACGGGTCCGCCTCCTCCGCCTCCACCAACCAATCAGTTGTCTGATACCTCGTCAGGGTTCCACCTCCCGAAATGCCCGGGGCCAATCCCCGGCTCAAATGTCGACTGGCCGGGCTAGTTCCCAAGCGCCCGGCCTGTGACGGCAGCGCGCCGGGCGCCGCGCACCGGGAGGGGGCGGGGTTCTCGTGGAGGGGCGAGAAAGGGAGGCGGGGGAAAGGCCGGGAGGAGGAGGCGGAGGTGGTGGTGCTGCTGCTCTCTCTGGCTGCTGCTGCTGCTGCTGCAAGCAAAGGCTACGACTGGTTGAAGGCGGCCAGCTCCGTGCAGTCCCGGCAAGCGGACGGGCGGGCGTGGGGCGAGAAGCGCGAGCTTCGCCGCGGGAGCGAGCGAGGGGCGGCTTCGCGCACTGAGCGCGCGCTCGGCGGCTCTCCCTCCCTCTCCGGCTCCCTCCACCACCACCCCCGCCCTGCACCACCCCCTCCTCCCGCCCCCTTTCCCGCCGCTCCGGCGCCGAGCCCGGACACTAGCGGACGACGGAGACGCCCTCCGGCCGCGATCTCCTCCGGATCCGCCCAGAGACGGCTTCCTCCTCCGTTCTCCCCTCTCGTTCGGTCGGGGCTGGCCGCTCCCGAGCCGCGTCCGCCCCGCTGCGCCCCCGAGGGGTGTGTTAGTGTGTGTGCGCGAGGGCGCGCGTGTGCGAGGGGCCCCCGGAGGGGGCTTGTGGGAGTCGGGGTCCCCCTCCCCCAGCAGCCGCGCCGCGCAGCTGGTGGCCGCGCCGTGCTGTCCGCCCCGTCGGGGCCCGGGCGGCCCGGGCTCTGAGGGGCTCCAGGGCTGAGGGGGCCTCGCTCATCGCCGTGCCCCCCATGGTCCAGCGGGGTTCGGGATGTCGAAGACGCTGAAGAAAAAGAAGCACTGGCTGAGCAAGGTGCAGGAGTGCGCCCTGTCCTGGGCTGGGCCCCCGGGGGACTTCAGCGCCGAGATCCGCGGAGGTGCAGAGCGCGGCGAGTTCCCTTACCTGGGTCGGCTCCGCGACGAGCCTGGCGGGGGCACCTGCTGCGTGGTCTCCGGCAAGGCGCCCAGCCCCGGGGATGTTCTGCTGGAGGTGAACGGGACGCCTGTCAGCGGGCTTACCAACCGGGACACCTTGGCTGTCATCCGCCACTTCCGAGAGCCCATCCGCCTCAAGACTGTGAAACCAGGTAGGCGCCTTCACTTCCCTCCCCTCTTCCTTGAGGCGTTCCGACTGGGGGGCTCAAGTAGGTGCTAGGTACTCCCTGCCCTCCCTCTAGGCGTTCCGATCCAGGCGCGTGAGGGGGGGGGTAGGTGCTAGGCACCCCCGTTTCTCTCTTCCATTCTAACTGGATTGCATGGACTGTCTGAATTCTTGGAGAGGGCTTTATGCCCATTTGGCAAACAGGAAAACTGAGGCTGGTGGGTGATCTGCCTAGGGCTATTCTTTGGGAAATCACCAACCCGAGGTCAGAAGCAAGGTTTCCTGAAACATCGCCGCGGACAGAATTATCGTAATACTGTATTAAGAGTTCGGGCTGGTAGTGCTCATGTTGGGGGGTGGGGTGGATTCTAGTGTTTTTGTTTTTGTTTTTTCATTTTCGGGTTTAGTGTTTCTGATTTCTCCCCAAATCTTGGCATTTTCTTTGAGATAGTCATAGGATCTTCCAGTGGGCAAAAAACAAGGTCCTTCCCATTTAGACACATGATGCCAAGAAAAAGCTGAAAGCACCACCTAGTTGACATGATCTTGCTCGGCTGCTTCAGGGTTTGTACCCCACAAGGATCCCTGCCTCCTGCCTACTAGCAACATCTCAGCATCTTGAAGCTGACGATCTAACCATACTAATTTCTAAAGTAGGGTTCCATCTGTATGTCTCTTACAGAGTTTATAATATATCTTGCCTATTTTGCTTTTGAATAAGAGAGCTGTTGAAGAATATGGCTTTGGACTCTTTTTTTTTTTCATGTCTTGAGGGATGAAACCTTTTATAAATGAGTCAGTTCCCCAAATTTTGCCTTTTGGAAGGATAGGAAAAAAGGCCCATATTTAGTGCCCTCCTATGTCTTTTATACTGTAAAATCTGCTGCAAAGCAGATAGCTTTCCTGGTGTATTTGTCCATATCAAAGCATCAATAATACAGCATATAATTATATTTTTTGATATGTAATCATTTGATAGTTCATTCTTGATTACACAGGTGATAATTTTATCATTAATAAAATGCCCAGATATTTTTATATCTATTGTTCCAAGATGTTTATGGGTTAGAATTATAGTTCAACATTGATACTAGGTCAGACTATTTTTTATCACATATGTTCTCTTGAATATACCAAGCATCAGAGTCTAATAGGCTTGTTTGAGTATGTGTGGCCTGTATCAGTGAGCAGTTTTTCTTTTTAACTCAAAATGTTTGAAGAATCTAAGAGATGTTAATAAATCCTCCTACTTTCCCCAGTTCCCATGATCTCTTTAGCAGGTCCTGGGCTAAATTGTTGCTGGTATAACTAAAGTTTGTATTTGAAAAAAAATATGTTCTTCCATAACATTGTAGTATATTGACCCTGAAGCTCTTTTCTCAGCTGGCAAGTTGACCAGATTCATTTTATTCTAGATATTTGGCTTTGTTTCTGACTCGGGATATTGCTTTGGTTTAAAACTTTTGGTAACTAAAAACAGTTTGAAACATATTTTTGCTTCAATACTTTTGGGACATTAAGAACATAAATCTCTTCAGAATCCTTCCTTGACTCATAAACTTTTTAAAAGCTAAGGTTCTTGAGGGTATGGTTAAGGTTGTAATTCAGCCAGTCAAGTAGATCTGAGCTTATGTAGTGTACAAAATAGTCTGTTCCCTTGTCCAGATCTCTCATAATTAAGGGACTGATTTGATAGGATTAATGTTACTATTCGAGCTTGTAGTGGAAGGAGGACTGTACTCATGGTCTGGAGATATCTGGGTTCAAGCTGTGTGATTATAGGCAAGTCTTTTAATCTCTTTAAACCTCTGTTTCCTCATATATAAAACCAGGATTATGATACCAGTAGTACCTTCCCCACAGATCTATTGTGAAAAATCAAGTGATAATGTATGAAAAGAACTTCACAAATCTAAAACTCATATGTTGTTGCTGTTAGTCATTGATGAGAATGGCAGATGTAAATTTTACTTTACAAGTCTTAAAATTGAAATTGTTTTAAGAGCAGGAGATTAGTGAATAAGCAAGATTTTTCTCACATTTTCCTGATTTATCTTTTGAAGCAAATAGAAAAGACCTTCCAGATTAACACTATAGCCTATTATATTCTAAATTCATTCTTAGACTTTTTTAGTAAATCTAAGAAAGAACATAAACTTTGATGGTGTGTTACAATAAGAGGCTGTGTTGAACATATTTTGCTTCAGAATATATTGGGCTGTGTAATTTTCTTATGTGAAGTACTAGTAAATGATCCAATTGACATTAAATACATGATACATATAATATGGCAATATATGTGGCTTCAGAGGTCTGTACTAGTTCTTCAGAATAGCTAAAATGTCCATTTTTGGTAAATTAAATTCCACTTTTACCTTTGTTTCCTTCTAAACTCTTAAATGAGTTTGGATAAAACAATTTTTATGGTTGCTATTCACCCTACAGTCCTTTAGAGACTAGTGAACAGTATGAGAGAATATGGACATGTTTTTAAAGATAGAGAATCAACTTCATTTGATTTAGAAGTATATGCCTATCAAATCTTGAAAAAAATATTGTTACTGTTTCCTAGGCAAATTGTGAATTTAAAATAATGGCTTGGCATTTTAACATGTTATTGTTTGGCATTTATTTTTTAAATTTTGTATAGATGTTTAGTGATGTTGGACTCTATTACCCCATTTTTGCAATTGTCTTAGCAAATATACTGGAATGGTTTGCTAGTTCCTTCTCCAGATCATTTTACAGCTGAAAAAACTTGAGACAAACAGGGCTAAATGACTTGCCCAGGGTCACACAGCCAAGCCATTAAGTATCTGAGGCCACCTTTGAACTCAGGTCTTCCTGACTCCAAGGCCAGTGCTCTATTGACTGCTGCCCATATTTTTTAAATGGCTCTGCTTAAAATATTACACTTGTTGCATAATAAATCTTTCAGACTTTTGCTTCTAAACTGATATTTTCAAAAGAATGAGAAATTAAGAATTTGTGGTGGTTATTTGCAAAACTTTGAAAGTGATTGGTAAAATGAACAACATATACATTTTTGGTAGAAAAAAGTATGTTATGCTGTTATCGGAGACACCATGGTATATAGGGTATAGTCAGCTTCAGTAAGGGAGGCAGGTTCAAATACACTCTCTGATACCCACTGGCTGTGTAATGAGACATATCATTAAGTATCTGAGCACCGTGGGCAACTGTAGGCAACTCTGTAAGCTGTGGGAAAGTGGTGGTACTGGGGGCATGGTGAAGGAGACAGAACCTAGGGAGAAGTGAGGGTTTGGGGGCTGGGAATCTCAAGTATTCCTCAGCTGGTATTCTCCTTTGCCAGGGAAATCACAAGTTCAATCTCTATCCCTATAATTCATTAAGAAAAGTTTAAACAAAAATAATTAATTTCTTTAAATGACTTGTCATTATTATTTTGGTTTTCCTTTTATCTAATTTTATGTGGGGTAAAACATTCTTAAAGGTATTTTAAAGTGTACATGGACGAGACATTGGTATGTAGACCAGCAAATATTGTATTATGTACAAAAAATATATAATGGTAGAATTTAACCATTTGGTGGGGCTTCAAATGAAATTATTATTCTCAGAGATATTTTAGTCAACATTAATGAAAATATAATTTGATGTAGCTAGAAAAGCACTGAATGTACTTGGGGTTCTCTTTTTTTTTTTCCCTAGTGAAAGGTCATAGGAGTGTGGGGCTAAGCCAAAGTGACCTATGAAGATTTCTTGCCTAAAGCACCTTCTCATCTTTCATTCTGAATTCAAATATAAAATTAGTTTTATTATTTATTTATTTTCTTCTGTTCATTTTTATAAATGGCTGAAGCTGACAGTTTAAAAAATAGAATGAATTATCTTAGACTTTTCCCTGGTGACATAGGGTATTTCTTATTGCTTAGCATTTGTTCAGTATTTAAAGTGTTCATTTTCTCTATTTCAGGAGCAACTTTGGTTCATTTTGGTGCTCAGTTGCCCTTCAACTGACCATAGCCTATGTATCTAGAGAGAAAAAGATGCTTTTATGCCCCAAATTTGTGATTTTACCCCCTAGTGAAAGGACTTCTGACTTTCATGGTGAAACCAAGATTTGTTTCCTTGACTTCAAAGTAGACTGGTGAACAATTTTTCTTCTCTTCATGATTTTATTCTAAATAGCAAAATCCATGGCAGGCAGTGTAAATGTGAGGTCTTCATTTAGCCAGTTTTGGTAAATTATGTAGATTTAATTTTAGGGAATGTTTTGTGTCTTTCACTGAATTACCACACATACACTGAACTCAGCTAATTGAGATCTAATAGCCAAATGCAGTGTGCATGATAATTCATTAGAGCATAAGAACACAACATTCATTTTTACAAAGTTCCACTATAATTTGGATGTCCCAAGTAAGGGATTGTACTTTAATTAATACTGTACAAGATGTAGTTGAAATTAAATTCTTACTTTAATTTAATTCTTACTAATAAGACAAATATTTGCTAGTTTTTTTTCCCAATGGAACTTTCTGAGAGCTTTTTTTGGTTTAATTTTTGTATTTTGTTGGACAGTTTATGGAATATAGATCAGTTTTGTTTAAGTAGTTGGGATGTTTGAGGAAGGGAGTAACAAAGTTTCATTCTCTCTCAGGATCAACTTAATGGGAACAACATAGAATTTTTATTAGGGCTTATGAATCAACTATGTCGGCTCAGAAAAAGTAATGTGTAGATTAAGGATCTTAAAAGAAAGGTACTTGCTGAATTTTAGATTCTTATATTTCTTTGAATAATCTTTCTGATTTAATTGCTGAGTAATTTTAAGTTGTGGATCATTAGGTACTAGAATTGCCAATAGAGCTGATAGATGTAGCCTATCTGTTATGGAAAATACCATCCATATCTGATAGCACTTAAGTTTATGCCTGTCTAGCTTTAAAAATTCTGATTAAAGAATTAATTTTTTCCCCCTAAAGACTAGATTTGACTAAGACAATTGGGTTAGAGGGTTCTAATTATGACTTCTTTTTACTATCTCTAATCTCTTCAGTTTACCTTGTTTGAATTCAGGAACTTAGTGTTCAGTGGAAGGTATTCCATTTACTTGGGATTAAGGAAGTTAAAAAAATAAATATTATTCATTACTGTATTTTAAAAAGAATTTTCCTTATTCTGCTGACACTTCTGGTCAAATTTTCAGGCTTCAATTTTTCCAAAAAGGAGAAATCAATGAATAAAGCATTTATTAAGCATTCCATGCAAAGCACCATGCTGAACTCTTGAGAATACAAATAGTAAAGTAAGCCAGACCCTGCTCTCAAGGAGCTCACCTTCTAATACATATGAAAGGTTTTGGCCACCCATAGAAAGGTTCAGTATTCCTTGGACAACAGACACAAAGCAAATGTAATGTCTCTTCTTTAATGTAATTTCCACCGATAAAATCCATTAATTTTTAGTGTTGAACCATTTGACTGTGCCAAGGAATTTGGTAGCAAGAACTTTCTTTTCTGGGTCTTCTGTAGCTGTAGTTTTTCTATCTATAGGAGCAATGGCTAGGCTGGATATTCATTGGGATTGTTTCCCACCCTAAGGGCACTGGACTGGAAGCATTGCTATTCATTTCCTAAGCCAGTGATGACCAACCTTTTAGAGATGGAATGCTGGGCCCTGCCCCTACCCTACCCCTCAGACAGAGTGCCATGCCAGCCCTCCCAGAGACCACATGTTGTTCCCCAACACCACCAAGTGCTGGGTGTGCCCATACCCCCTTACCCCACACAGGGGAGGGAGAAAGTGCTCCTTTTGGGCTGCTGGGCAGAGGGGCAGGTGATATGAAAAAAAAAATGTTAGGCTTGGTGGAGAGGGGGAAGGGAGCAGCTCTACCTTCTGTCTTTCTAGTAACAAACTGGGGGGGGGGTGAAGGGGCCACAAAGAGCACTCTGCATGCTATCTTTGGCACCCATGCCATAGGTTCACCATCACTACCCTAGGCTCTTGGGGGTTAGGGTCCTGAGCTATCTCCATCAGAATCTGAGGAGAAATGGTGGTGGTCATGATGGTGGTGGTGATTTGACTTTCTGAAACATTCTGCTTCCTGTGCCCCCCTCAGAGTGTCTGGCTACTTCAGCTATATGGGTATTTTCTTTCATTACAGTTATTTTCATTGAGTTTTTATCTGATATACTCCCTTCAACCCCTAGCCTTTGGATCTTAAATGGCCATTCAGCAACCATTCTTGGCAAGATAATGATTTCTTAAAATTTTATAATTAAGAATGCCCATCTTGTATACAGAAAATTTTGGTAGATGCTGGAAAAGATGCAAAATTTGAATCAGACAAATACTCATCTTCACTTTCTGCTTTTTCTGTAATCAGCTTTTTTTTCCCTTAGTTGTCTAAAACAATATTAAGTTTCATTTAACTTTTAAAAAAATCTGCTTTTGGTAAAATTTATACAACAAACATTCATTATATATCTACTTTGTGCAAGTCACTATTGCTAAATTGTTTAGTTTCTTGCCATTCTTGGTTTCTATATGGTACACATATTGTCTCCATTTTGGGGTATAGGTTTTAATTTATTAAAAAAAACAACTCATTCAAGCTAGATTTCTGCAATTTTCTAGTTTTATTTAATTTTATTACAATGACAGCATTATTCTCTATATTCATGGGTTTGATTTATCAGATCAATGCAGAAGCTATAAGTGAATAGTCTCATATACCATCTACCCTTAAATGCTTTGTGCTCAAGATGGTGTTATACTTTGGATAAGCTTTGTTGTTCATTTGTGTCAGTCCTGTTGGACTCTTTGTGACCCCATGTGGGATTTTCTTGGCAAAGATACTGGAATGTTTTGTTATCTCCTCCAGCTTATTTGACAGATGAAGAAACTGAAGCAGTTAAGTGACATGTCCAGGATCATACAGCTAGTAAGTGTCAGAGCAGATTTGAACTCATCAGATGAGTGTTCCTTATTCCAAGCCTTCTGCCCTATCCATTGTACCACCTAACTGCCTTTAGGCAGACTTATATCTTGTATCAGGCAGTATATCTTTATAAACCTCTTCAAAATGATTCACCACTTTCAAATTATATTTTATGTAATCTGAAGGCTGATTTTTGGTAGCAAAGAATAAAAACTATAATGTGTAGGTTTTGTTTTTATTTTTATTTTTTGGGTAAATTCTTCCCTTCAAACCCTTATTTAGAATTAATACTGGATCTTAGTTCCAAGGCAGAATAGTCGGGGCTAGGCAATGGGGATTAAGTGACTTGCCCAGAATCATGCAGCTAGGAAGTATCTGAGGATATATTTGAACCCAGGCCCTCCATCCTTGAGGCCTAGCTCTCATTCTACTGAGTCACCTGTCTATCCCTTATCTAGTTACCTTTTTTTAAAAATTGATTACCCTTTTTTGTATCACATCTATTTCTGAATATATCATCTCCTTTATCTGTAACAAAGTTTAATATAGGGAGAGGTGGGTGAAAGCAGTTCAGCATGAACAAAGTATTGACTGTGATTGACAGTATATGTAGTATTTCACACCCTGAGTTCTGTTACAAGGGAATCACTTTAAAAGACTGATATATATATTAATTTAAGGTCGCCAAGGAATCAGCTATGTAATTCCTAAATGAAAAACTCAAGTCAGCCGTCAGCCTTTTTTGGAGTTTAATTACAATAGGAGCAAGAAAGGAATTAGAGATATATATAGAGAGAGAAAGGGGAGAGAAGGGAATAGGGCTTAAATACCCCTTCTGTTTAGGCTGGGCCAAAAGGCCCAAGCCCTTAGATAGCTGGGGCAAAGAAAAGAGATCAGTCCCTATTACTCACGTGTCCAAAATGGAGAAACAGTCTCAGAGGCCCCCACCTTCAGCTTCCTTCAGAGCCAGCTTCCTCAGAACCCAGGAACCACACCGACCCAAAAACTCAACCACCACCACCTCGAGTCTCCAGACCCTCCTATCTTTAAGGAAACCATCCAAGTTGCCTCCCCTCAGTCCTCACATCTACCAATCACTCTTCATCAATTTGCCTGTTAATGGAGGCTCTCGCTTAACCCAGGACCGCCCAGAGGTTTCTGGCTTTTTGCACATGTCTGTTGAAGGTCATATTTTCAAATGATTAAATCTATACTCCTTTGTTACAGCCCTTCCTAAATCCTGTTAACTTGAGTATGGTAGAGATTGGAATAATTAAATTTTGATCTAGGCTGCAGCCCTTACTCAATCTTATTAGGACTGAATAGGGTGGAGTATCTCCATTGTATCAATTCTAAAATCAATCAAGACTCAAAGAAATTCCTGTTCTATGCTCAAGCATAGGTCAAAGTCCTTTCCATTGTTCAGCAAAGGGTTTCTGTCCTAAAGTACTCTTAAGAAGGGAAGAGAAGGAACCTCCCATGCCAATGGAGTTCCCATTCCAATAGACTATCAGTAAGAAATTTTCCAAGTATGAAATATCCCAATGGTGAAATTTCCAACATTTATAAGTCTAAGGAAATTTGAGGTTTACAGTTCTCCACATTTGTAGTGGAAGGACTAAGGGAATGATGTTTCCTCATATTTTCTTAGTCCAAGCTTGGTCAGTAAAATCAATGTTCAGCTTCATATTACTTCTTCCAATTATATTAAGAGTCATTGAACATACTGTATTTTCTTTTAGTTCTGTTTACTATATTACTTAATACTAATCTTCCCATGTTTCTCTAGATTCTTCATGATTTGTTAAGCCATTCCCAATTGATTGGCAACAACTTTTTTCTACATCTTTTCTAGAACTAAATGCTATCATAAATATTTTTGTGTATATGCAACCTTTCTGTCTTTGACCCTTTGATATGAAACTTCTTAATACATTTTTTAGCATAATTTGAACTTGCTTTCCAGAATGGTATGACCATTTCACAGCTTCACCAACAATGTATCAGTGTGCCAATCTTTACATATATCTAAAGTTTCCAGCCTTTACTTTTTTCCTGTCTTTTGTCATCTTTGTTAGCCTGTTGATTGTCAGGTAAAACCATTATTTTGATTTACGTTTTGCTGTTAGTGATTTTTGAAGTAGTCTTTCATATGGTTGCCAGTATTTTATAATTCTTTTGGGAACTGTTCATATCCTTTGACCTTTGATTAGTTTTCCACTGCTAAGGCTTGGGATGACCTTTCATATATGGTGTGTGTGTGTGTGTGTGTGTGTGTGTGTGTGTGTGTGTGTGTGTATCAATATGTACCAAAGGTAGCATATGAAATGATTTTTAGTGACTATGTAGCTAAGAATATAGGAGATAGGGTGGGGAAAGACATACATACAGAGCCAAACAGGTATGTGTATTATGTAGGATTTAAATTAATGTTCAATACTTGAAGTATTATATTTATAAAGTTTATTATCTGACAAAACAGAACCATGGGACTAAATTTTTCTACCTGCTCAAAAATCCCCGCCCCACCAAAGCTGCAACAGGCTGGAAAGAGACTGAGAGCTGACCTTCCACCCAATTTATATCCTGTCTATGTCAGCACAGAAGGACAGGAAGTGAGTGGGGTTCTGGGAATCATAGTTTTGCTGGAGATCATAATTTTTAGGGTAACGGATTCTAATTACACAGTTAGAAAGGACGTATTTTGTCATCCTTTTCCTCTTGACTACACATTTTCACTTTGTTTCTCTTGATTTGTAGGAGTTTGGGGTTCAAAAGTATGTCACTGTCATGCTTTTGCTCCCAAAATAATTAGGTGGGCTTTCCATGTTTCTTTGTATGGCTGGGCTGCCTCTATTGAACTCTTTTAGGAGAGCCATCAGTAATTTTCCCCAACTGTGGTAAAAGGAATCAAGATTTCACATGGGGAGAGTTGTTTAGTTTCTTAATTAAAAAGACAAAAACACCTTTTTTGATTACTTTCTACTCTCCTTCCTCTTCTTCCCTGTTTTAGTTGAGGAAGTTTCCCTATAGAAGATGAAATTTGAATTGGACCTTGAAGGATTTGAATGAGTGTTAGGTTACACTAAGGAGTTGGGAAAGTGTGTATAAAGGACATGTACATGGGATAGAGACTAGAACTAGGTTAACTGAAGCAGAGAGTCTTATGCTTATAGCAACCTCTACAATCTGCCCCCTATTTATATCTCCAGTATTTTCTCCTATTATGCTCCTATGTGACTTTTGTAGTCTGGTCATCTCACTATTTCTCAGACATGTTCTCTGCATTTTTGTGCTCTGTTGCTATTCCCTCTGCCTGGAATACCCTTTTATCCTAAAAGGACTAGTTTAAATGCTATCTTTTCTTTGAAGTTTTCCTTTGCTGACAAAGGTCTCATGTATTTTTGTATTTACCTCTCCTCCTCCATACTTGGATCAGTCCTTTCATATGGTAGACATGAAATTAAATATTTGATTAAATGATTCCAAAATTCCCTTGCTTGCTGATCTACTATTATTATTGAGCTTTACTTATTTTACTTATTTCATTGTTAAATCTATATTTGCAGGATAAACAGTAGAATCATGGGAAACAAAAGATAATTTTTTTCTAAATGGATAGGTGTAGGGCTTAGGGTTTTTTTCTATTTGCCTTTTGTATCTGAGAAGAAATTCTTAATTCAGTAATCAAATTGAGCTTGTTTTCTTGTGACACTTAACTGGTTGATCAGTGTCTATTCCTTTATAGTGGTGTACCCCAATTCTTCTATGAGGAGGAATTACTTTTTATTTCCTCCAAACCTCAAGATCACTGTAGGGAGCAGGGAGTTACATGTATGAATTTTTGAGGTAGAAGGATTATAGTGGTACTTGACCAATAGGGGGCAGATTGTAAAGGTTGCTATAAGCATAAGACTCTGCTTCAGTTAACCTAGTTCTAGTCTCTATCCCATGTATGTGTCCTTTATACACACTCTTTCCCATTTCCTATAGTGGTACTTGGCCAAAATACCCTGAGCAGAAGAAGAGAGATCAGCACTACTGGGTTTATTTTTCCTCTTTTGTGAATCCATTCAGGCTATGGAAAGTATGGCAGGGAGAAGGAGTCAGCTTGCTTAGAGATATAAAAAAACCCATTAATATATAATGCAAGAAATATTGATAAATAATTCTCTATAAGTTGGTGACTTTACTACTGAATAATTTGGATTTTTAAAACTGCAAGGAAGGTATTCTTTAAAGTATAGATTTAATCCTATTTTAATTGGTATATAGATTCATACTCACTAAGGTGAATCAAGAAAAGATGCCTTAAACTATATACTTCAATAGATTTATTAGTGATTGTGCTGGAAAATAGGTTTATCCCATGTAATTCTGTAGAGCTAAATAAAAAATTATTGGACTGAGTTGGAAAGCAACTTAGAAATCATCTAGCCTTGAGTTCATTGTATTCTTTTTTTTGTTAAATAATCTATAAAGTAGTAGGATAAAAAGAACTTTTAAATAAAAAGTATATATGTGTATGTATATATATATATATATATATATAAAAGTATATTTAAAATCAGAAGCTTGCATGTTCAGTAGGGAAAGACTAGAAGCTTTCCAAGTAAATACAGGAGTAAAGCAAACAAGGACCTCTTTCCTTGTTATTAGGCATAGTTCTAGAAATAGTAGTGATGACAATTAAGACAAGAAAAAGAAATCAAAGGCATAAATATCGGCAGAGAAGAGATAGAACTTTTCAATTTGCTGGTGATGTGATTGATGGTTTACTTTTTTAAAAAGAACCTTAAACGGGCAAAGAAACTGATTGAGACGAGGTTCAGTAAAGTAGTAGTAGCCTGCAATAAACCCATATACATTAATAGCATATCTCTGGCAATAATAAAATCGAGGAGGAAATCATAGAAAGAAAAGTCCTATTCAAATAACTCTAAAATGCTTACATCAGGAGTCAATCTTACAAAAAGAATGACTTTAATAATTGATGGTATTTTTGAGTTTTATAATTGGGACACACCAATGTAATAAAAATTATTTTGTGAACAAATTATGTAATTCTGTAATCTTTTAATCCCTAAATTAATTTACAAATCTAATCAGTTAATCTTATAGAACTAGGCAAAATAATATCAAAATCAGTTGAGATCAACAAAAGATCTAGAATCTTAAGGGAAGTCATACGGAAAAAAAATAGGAATAAAAGAGGAACATCAATTCCACACCTAAAAAGTATATTATTCAGCAATAATTATCAAAATAATTTATTATTGTTTAAAAAATAAAGGAAATCAGTGGAATAGACTAGATAAGAATCAAAAACTTGAGAACATTGAAGTCCCAGATCTCAAACTATACTATAAAGCAGTGGTCATCAAAACAATATGGCACTGGCTAAGAGACAGAAAGGAGGATCAGTGGAATAGACTTGGGGTATGTGACCTCAGCAAAACAGTCTATGATCAGCCCAAAGATCCCAGCTTTTGGGACAAAAAAATCTACTATTTGATAAAAACTGCTGGGAAAATTAGAAGACAGTATGGGAGAGATTGGGTTTGGCTCAACATCTCACACCCAAACCAAGATAAACTCAGAATGGGTGAATGACTTGAATATAAAGAAGGAAACTATAAGTAAATTAGGTGAACACAGAATAGTATACATGTCAGATCTTTGGGAAAGGAAAGATTTTAAGACCAAGTGAGTTAGAAAAAAATCACAAAATATAAAATAAATAATTTTGATTACATTAAATTTAAAAGTTTTTGTAGAGGCAAAACCAATGCACCCAAAATTAGAAGGGAAGCAACAAATTGAGAAAAAATCTTCATAACAAAAACCTCTGACAAAGGTCTAAATTACTCAAATTTATAAAGAGCTAAATCAATTGTACAAAAAATCAAGCCATCCTCCAATTGATAAATGGCCAAGGGACATGCATAGGCAATTTTCAGGTAAAGAAATCAAAACTATTAATAAGCACATGAAAAAGTGTTCTTAATCTCTTATAATCTTAGAGATGCAAATCAAAGCAACTCTGAAGTGTCACCTCACACCTAGCAGGTGTAATTGGCTAACATGACAGCACAGGGAAGTAATGAATGCTGGAGGGGATGTGGCAAAGTCAGGACATTAATTCATTGCTGGTGGAGTTGTGAACTGATCCAACCATTCTGGAGGGCAATTTGGGACTATGCCCAAAGGGCACTAAAAGATTGTCTGCCCTTTGATCCAGCCATAGCACTGCTGGGTTTGTACCCCAAAGAGATAATAAGGAAAAAAGTCCTGTACAAGAATATTCATAGCTGTGCTCTTTGTGGTGGCCAAAAATTGGAAAATGAGGGGATGCCCTTCAATTGGGGAATGACTGAACAAATTGTGGTATATGTTAGTGAATACTATTGTGCTCAAAGGAATAAGAAAGTGGAGGAATTCCATGTGAACTGGAATGACCTCCAGGAATTGATGCAGAGTGAAAGTAGCAGAACCAGGAGAACATTATACACAGAGACTGATACTCTGTGGAACAATCCAATGTAATGGACTTCTCCATTAGTGGCAATGCAGTGATCCTGAACAACTCTGAGGGATTTATGAGAAAGAACACTATCCACATTCAGAAGAAAAACTGTGGGAGTAGAAACACAGAAGAAAAACAACTGCTTGATTACTTGGGTCAAGGGGGATATCATTCGGGATGTAGACTCATCCCCAATGAGTGATCATCCTAGTGCAAACATCAACAACATGGAAATAGGATCTGATCAAGGACACATATAAAACCCAATGGAATTGCGTGTCAGCTACGGGAAGGGATGGGGGAGGAGAGGGAGGGAAAGAATATGATTCTTGTAACCAAGGAATAATGTTCTAAATTGACTAAATAAAATTTTCTAAAAAAAAAAAAGAAAAGAAACTTGAGAACATAAAAATTTCTTGGGTAAGAACTCCATACTTCACAAGAACTAAAAAAACTGAAAATCAGTCTGGTAAAAAATTGGGTTAGACTAAAATCTTTAAACTCTACTTATCACACTGTTGAAAATAGATATTTGATCTAAATATTAAATGTCATTAAAAAAATAGAGCACTAGTTCAAATATTTTTTCAGAGCTGTATTTAAGAGGAGAATACTTAACAGAGTAAAGGATGGAGGTGATCTACAGAGATAAAATAGAGAATTTCAGTTACTAGACTTAAACTTTTCTGTGAACAAAATCAATAAAACGAAGATAGGAAAGCTGTTGATAAGGGGTGGGGGTGGGGGGGAATTACTTTTGCATCATATGTCTTTTATAGGGTTCTTCTATCCAAGATATTTAGGGATTAAGCACAAATATATAAGACCAAAAGCTATTTACCAATGGATATAGCCATATTCCATTACATTCATATGCTACAATTTGTTTAGTTATTCTACAAAGTTATCTAAAATTATCTAAAGAAAAATCTAGATTACTAACAAATGTATATGAATGATTTCTCTGAATCTCCAATAACAAAGGAAATGTAAATAAAAACAGCTTTTACCTAATACCCTAAAAATGGACAAAGAAAACAAAAGATGAGAATTATTTAAGGTTGGAGGTATTATAGGAATATAAGTTAACATACTGTTGGTCAGGCATAAATTAGTTGGTTTTTGTTTTGTTTTAAATGTGGTTTAAAATATTTTAGAAAACAATTTCTAATTATGCTTTTAAAAGTGATTAAGGGGGCAGCTAGGTAGCTCAAGGGATTAAGAGCCAGGCCTAGAGACAGGAGGTCCTAGGTTCAAATATGTCCTCAAAAACTTCCCAGCTGTGTCACCCTGGGCAAGTCACTTAACTCCCGTTGCCTAGCCCTTACCACTTTTCTGCCTTGGAACCAACATGCAGTATTGATTCCAAGATGGAAGGTAAGGGTTTTTTAAAAAAGTGACTAAAATGAATATACCTTTTGATTCAATGATCCTATTGCTAAGTATGTACTCAAAGGAGGTCAAAGATAAAGACTACATATACACCAAAATATTTATATCAGCAAAGAACCAGGTACAAAATAGATGTACAAAGGTTAAAGAATAACTAAACAAATTGTAGCATATGAATGTAATAGAATATTATTATATGTTAAGGAATGATGAATATTAGAAAAGAAGCATGGAAAGATTTATGTGGGAAGGCAAAATGAAATAAGCAGAACCAGGAAAACAATATCTACAAAGGACTTTGTTCTGTCATCTTTCAGTCATAGCCAACTCTTCATGATCCTTTGGGTTTTCTTGGCAAAGATACTAGGGTGGTTTGTCATTTTCTTCTCCAACTCAGTTTTATAGATGAGGAAATTGAGGCAAACAAACAGCATTAACTGACTTTTTCAATGTTACATGAAGAGTAAGTATTTGAGGCCAGTTTTTATTTTTTATTAAAATTATTTTTTAAATTTAATTAAGTTAGAATATTTTTCCATGGTTACATGATTCATGTCCTTTCCTTCCCCTGTTCCCTCCCTCCTCCTCCCAGAGTCAATAAGCAATTCCATTGGGTTGTACATTGTTCAAAAATTTGCAAGAATGATCATTTAAAGTCAGCATCCCCAATCATATACCCATCAAACCATGTGATCAATCATATGTTTTTCTTCTGCATTTTTACTCCCACATTTTTTTCTCTGGATGTGGATGGTGTTCTTTCTCATAAGTCCCTCTGGATTGTCCTGGATCATTGCATTGCTGCTAGTAGAGAAGTCCATTACTTTCGATTGTACCACAGTGTATCAGTCTCTGTGTACAATGTTCTCCTGGCTCCGCTCCTTTCACTCTGCATCAATTCCTGGAGGTCATTCCAGTTCACATGGAATTCCTCCAGTTCATTATTTCTGTCAGCACAATAATATTCCATCATCATCAGATACAATTTGTTCAGCCATACCCCAATGAGCACCCTCTCATTTTAAATATTTTTGTACATGTATTTTTCCCTATTATCTCTTTGGGCTACAGACCCAGCAGTGGTATGGCTGGATCAAAGGGTAGGCATTCTTTTAAAGCCCTTTGGGCATAGTTCCAAATTCTAAGGCTGATTTTGAACTCAGGAAGATGAATTTGACTTCAAGCCCAGCACTCTGTCCACTGCATCATCTTCTGCTTTATGCAAGGACTGTAACAATGCAGATAGAGCAAAAATGCCTGGAACCATATGCTGTATATTTATAATCCTCTTGATTTATTAGTGAAAAACTTAAAATTAATATAAAACCAGAAAAACAATAAAAAATACATAAGATATGACATGTACTAAAACAAAATCCAACATGACTTAACAAACTATTCATGACAAAAAATGAATGCAAAACATGTCACAGTTTTAAATAATTACATGGAGATATATATTATATAAATCAATTTTGATAATGAATACAAGGAAATTAAAAAAGTACCTTAGTTAGCAAACTTTTCATCACTTTGCCAAATGAAGAGAGAGAATACTTAAAGAAAACACTTAATTTAGAATATGAATTAATTTGCTAGATATCATGGAGCTCTTACGTGGAAGATCATCTAGATTTTCTGTAAGCATCTCAAACTCACCTTGTTCAAAATAGAACTCATTACCTTTCATTATAAACTCATTTTTCAGCGTAACAGCTAGTATTTTTTTTTTTGCCAAGGGAAACTCCCAGTTTTATATTCATGTAAATTTTTAATAAAATCAATCATTTTTTCATATTCACAACCTAGTAGTCATTTTTCCCCTCTCTTAAATAATATGAATTCTCAGGTATATCACAATTTGTTGATTCTGTCTCCATTTTCTCTACTCACACAGTGATCCTACCAATTTAGGTTCTTATCATCTCTTGCAAGGGACTCAACTATGAATCCAACTTTCATTGGTTCATCTTTATTCAGATGATTCTCAGATTTATTTTTCCAGCTTTAAGGTCTCTCCTGACCTCCAGTCTGGCATCTCAAACCCCCTCTTGGACATCTTGTACTGGATGGACCATAAATACTTTTTAGATTAGTATGTACAAAACTAAACTCATTATCTTCCCCTACTGAAATCCTTCCTTCTTTTTAACTTTCCTATTACTATCAAGGGTACTGCCATCTCGGACCCCTGGGCTTATAACCCACATGTCATTCTTGACTTATGTGATGATAGAAACCATTCCCCAAGTTTGTCCTACCCTGCACCCCATTTTTGCATGTGTACGTTGCAGGACGTAGGGGCACAGAGGACAAAAGGTGTGGGATGGGTCTCAATCTCTCTGTCTGTCTGTTTGTCTGTCTCTTTTTGTAGACTTTGGCATCTTGGCTTGCTTCCTGATTCAGCTTAGGTATTTAGCTAGGTGAAATTTTCTGTCCCATTCCTGCATTTCTCTTTTTTATATCTCCATTTTTATTAAATACTTAATAGTTAAGAGCTACTAATGGACTCCTGACTTGAGAGTTAATTTTATAAACGTGGACCACACTCTTTTTTAAATTAATATTACATTTAATAATTTTACTTTCATTTATTGCACTTATCATTGTCTTTCTCTCCCACCCCCATACACATCCAAATCTGTTGCCAAATCCTTTTATTTTTACCTTTGCAACATTTCTCATATATATGTTTCTCCCATCTCTAACCCTCCTCCCACTAGCATGGAACCTCATCAATTAACACCAAGATTATTGCAATGGCCACACCAGTCCTTCATTCAGCTGTCCAGTAGACCTTCCTCAAGTGCACATCTGACCATTTCACATCTCTCCTCTCTCCCCACCTCTTCCATTCAGGCAACTTAAGAGGCTCAGTATTTATTCCAGGATCAAATGTAAAATCTTCCCTTTCATTTTTAAAATCCTCTGCAACCTGGCCCCTTCCTACCTTCCTAGTCTTCTAATGCCTTATTTCCCTCACCACCAGGTACAGTACTCTGCAATGCAGAAGCCTTTCCCTAGTTCTCCTTTAAAGCCCATCTCTTCCATTATTTCTCTCCAATTTATGCTGTATATAGCTAGTTTGAACATAGTTGTTGATGTTTTTTCTCTCATTAAACTATAAGTTTCTTGAAAACAGCAATTGTCTTTTTCAATTCTTTGATTCCCCAGTGCTTAGCACAGTTCTTTACCAGTAATAGAAGCATAATAAATGCTAGTTGATTGACTACTGCAGTGGCCTCCTAATTAGTCTTCCTGAGTACCCTCTCATGTGTCCAATCTATTTTCCAGATAGATGCTGAATTGATGATGCTCATAAAGCTCAAGTTTGGCCATATCAGTTCCCTGATCAAGAAGCTTCAATGAAATGACTCTTTTACCTTTAGGAAAAAATACCAAACTCTTTTGTAATTAGAACCTGCTTCCTGGACTTCAATTCCCAGCATCCCACTTTCCTTCTCACCTTACATGCTGGGGGTAGGGAGAATATAAGTTTTGTGTAGCCCCACCTCTCTGGCTTTCTTTCCATGATGGCAGCAGCAGAAGGGAGAACTTACTCACTGTGGGTTTACTTTTTGTTAGATAATTGGGTTTGAATTTATCACTTTTAGTTTATTTTCTTTCTCCTTCAAGTGATTATTAATAAACTTTATAAATATAATGCTTGGAGTTTTGGACATTGGACACATCTTACACTCTTGTGTGTCATTTAAAGTCCTTTACTTTCTGGCGTTAGCCTCTTTCTAGACCAAATGCCCTCCTGCACCCCTGACCCCCAAGCAAGCTCTGTTGCAGGTCTACTTGCTGTTCCAGTAAAAAACATTGCATTTTCCTTATCTCTGCTTTTGCCCAATTTGCCCCCATTCTAGGAATGATCTATCTCCTAGCCTTTGCCAACCCCTAGTTCCTATTAAGACATTACCTCAAGTGCCATCTGCAGCTGAAGGCCTTTCCATATTCCTCCTGTGATCAATGGATCAATGCTCTTTTCTAAATAACTAGCCTTTTTTGTTGTTTCTTTTGCACAACATTCCATTTCCCACCTTCCTGCCTTGCCACAGGCTATGCCTAGGGCTGGATTGAATGCCCTTCCTCCTTACCTTTGTCTCTAAATCCCTAAATCCTTCTAATGTTCAGCTTAAGTACCACTTTCCACAGGAGGAAGAAACTGCTATCCTGGCCATTCTTCCCAGTTTCTTATATTTCTTATGTTTGGTGTATTAACTTTTGTAATGGATATTATTCTCCCACAATTGAAGCCCCTTGAGTGCATGGATAATTTTGCTGTAGTATTTGTTTTCCTTTATCCTAATACTAGCATACTTAACAAATTCCAACCCTAATTCCTCATTGATTGATTGGCAGACATTGCATAAATAAACAATCATTTCTTTTAAAAAGAATGATCCCTTGCTCAAAGGACCCCTTTCCATCCTGTCATTTTCAGCAGGTTGTTCCCTCTGTCCTCTATTCTCTCACTTATTCTCTCCTTATCTACTGAAGTTTCCCTGCTGCCTACAAATAAGCCTTTTGAGGATGAGTCTTTCTCATCCTCAAAAACTAAAGCTAAAATTCTAAATTCTTCAGGAAGCCCTCTCTGAGCCTACTTTAATTCGAATGCCTTCTCTAATAATAATAAATAATAATAATAATATGGATCGTTGCCAATTAACCTTATATATAGTTTGGATCTACATGCCCATGTGAATTTTGACAACAATTCCTCTAAAAAGCTTCATGTAAGGTAACAACTTTACTTGCTACCAGAATTTCAGTCTCGGAATTTTAGATTTGGAAGGTTCTCTGTGGCTTCTAATTTATTCCATTCTTGAAAAAGAATCCTCTATATTTTATCCATAAATGGTCATTCATTATTGTGGTGTATTTTTTTAAATCCTTTTGCCTTAGAATCAATTTGATTCTAAGGCAGAAGAGTGGTAAGGGCTAGGCAATGGGGGTAAGTGACTTGCCCAAGGTCACACATTTAGGATGTGTCTGAGGTCATATTTGAACCCAGGACCTCCTGTCTCTAGGCCTGGCTCTAAATCCACTGAGCTACCCAGCTGCACCCCATTCATCATTGTTTAAAGAACTCTAATGAACAAGAAGCAATACCTTTTAAGAAAGCCCATTCTATGTAATGCACTGCTCTAAATAGGAAGTTTTTATTAACATTGAATTTAAATTTGGCTCTGTCTCACTCCTGATACCTAATTCTGTCATCTGGGACTTAACCAAATGAATCGACAGCCTTTCAAATGATGAAAAATAAAAATTTAGTTTTCTGTTAATTCTTTTCTTCTACAGGCTAAACATCCTCAAACATTTCAACTTATCTTCATATGGTATGAACTTTGAGGCCTTTTACCATATTGGTGAATTTCATCAGTATGCTTTCCAGCTTATTGATGTCTTTAAATAGTAATGCCAAAAATATTATACTAGTATGGTAGTCTGTGATTTAGATTCTTCTGCCAGAAACAGTTTTATTTAATTTAGTATTAATCTGTATCCAAGCCACCTCTAGTTTGGAAAGATGTTCTAACTGGCATAGTCTCTCATGTCCTTTGACATGACTCTGATCCAGTATAATTTATGTATTTTTTCTAGGAATTTCAGAGACAAAGATATCATAAATACAGTCTGGATTAACATTATAGAATTGAGCAACCAAGTCAATTTCCAAATCTGTCTGATATTAAAACCAAGAGATGTTGCCTTTCTTCACTCTATTCCTTTTTTAGTGTAGAAGAATAGATACCAACTCTGCCAATCATTTCATGTAGGCAAGTTAATCAAATGATCAATAACCAAATCACTTGAGGAGTTTGGAAAGTAATAATGTTAAATAAGACTAGAATTTTTTTTTTTTATTTTGGCACTATCTATTTCCCTGGAAAAGCCTTTTTTCTTCATTTATCTCAACCCACCTTTCAAAGGGACTTTTTTTTTTTTGCAGGAGGTTAGAAAGGGCTCTTTAGAATTAAATATATTTCTTTCTTTTTTTTTAAACCCCTTACCTTCTCTCTTAGAGGGTATTGATTCTAAGACAGAAGTGTTAAGGGCTAGGCAATTGGGCTTAGGTAACTTGCTCAGAGTCATAGTTAGGAAGTATCTAAGGTCAAATTTGAACCCAGGTCCTCTAGGCCTAATATCCTCTGTGTTACCTATCTGTCTTGAGTTAAATATGTTTTTTAAAATTTCGAATTTTTTTTTTTTAATGCAACCACATCCTGAACTGAGCCTAATATTTAAAATATAGAGTGATTTGGGCAGGGCATAGTAGAACAGTTACCTTCTGTAACTCACTCAAATGTGAGCATGGTGTATAGCATTTAATCAAGATATAACTTGACTGATTTTGAAGAATAAAGTTGGGTTGCTGTTGATGGTCAATAAATATTTATTAAGCACCTGCTATATGTTAAGCACTTAACAAAGAATTGGGGATACAAAGGAAGAAAAAGGATAGTTCATGTACTCAAGCAGGGCATGGTCTAACTGAAGAGATAACTTATAAACAGCTATGTACAAATAATCCATATAAAAGATAAATTGGAGATAATCCACAGATGGAACTAGAATTAAGGCAGGCTCAGAAAGGACTTCCTGAAGAAAGTAAATTATAACTTTAGTTTTTAAGAATGGGGCAGACATGGGCTTATTTGTAGGTAGTAGGGAAGCATCAATAGACAAGGAGAGAATAAAGAAGAATAAAGGACAGAGGAAACAATCTTCTTGAAAATGACAGGATGGAAAGGGGTCTTTTGAGCATCTGTAGAGCCTTTTTCCTTGGCAAGAAGGGCCACCTCTTCATGTGAGATGGTTGGAGACAGAATGGCAAAAGACATGGGAAATGTGAGTTGAGGAGGAAGAAGAAGCAGAGACTTTTGGCTCAATTTCCCCTGTAAAATATGAAGTCAGGTTTTCAGTTTGGAGGGTGAGGAAGACATGGAGGTTTGAGGTAGGATGAATAGGTTTGGAAAAGCTGCTGTGGTGAATGGGATAAAGTCTATTAGGGAGGTTTAAAAGGATTACCTTGCTGCAGTGAAGCTCCACCTGAGGTTATATAAAAGATTTGTAGTGGATCTAGTCAGCATGGTTTTATGGTTTTCTACCTCTTTGTTCTTGTTCAAAACATCTGAGTAGGAATGAAGGCCGCACAAAACGGGAGTAACCCAGACTGAATCAAGGTGTACTAAGATTCTGGATAGGAGAAGGAGGCAAAAAGAGGGCAGTGTAGAGTTGAATTGGTTCACTAGGGGTCAGAATGGGGGAAGGAGGAGAGTGCATCCAGTGAAGGGGTGATAGTCTTAAGAATTAAGGGTTTGAGGGATTGAAGGTCATAGTGAGGTTGAAGAACACAGCTTCTGGACTTTCACGACTGAGGATGAAGTGAAATGACAACAGATTATGATCAGATAAGGTACTTTAATTGTTCAGAAACATGGAAGGGGAATATTTGTGGGTGATATCACAATGATGGTGAGGTCATCTCTGCGCTAGTGAGGTGTTAGAAGGAACAAGTTTAGGAACTAGGAGGTAAGGGGGTTTGAGGGAATATCAATATTGTATTGGAATTTTCTCCAACTCTTGCCCTCCTACTAGGGAATTCCAATATTTCACCTCCATAAGGTGAAAGGAGTAGGAAAGGGAAAAGTTTTACAATGAAAACAGGTTTGTTACCAAAGGAGCACATATTCTAGAGTGGAAAGGTGGGCAGCTTTAGAGTGAGGCATGGGGGTGGGGGGAGGGAATGTGAATAAAGATGTGGGCAGTGGAAGATGAAGAATGATGTTTATGTAATGGCATTCGAGTTTTGGAATCATTGGGATAGGGAGGGTGAAGGGTTATTAGATCACCTAACAACTAGTGTTAGGCAGTGCAGGTAAGCAGACTAGAATGAGATGATAAAGAAGAGTTTATTAACAATCTCTGCTGGCAAGCCAGGAAATACTGGGAGGAAACAAGAAAGAATGACATCTCTTGGTCCCCTTTAGGCAGGAAAAGTCTCTCCTGCAAGCAGGAAGAGACCTGCCCAGGGGACCTGCACAGAATGAAATGGAGTCTCTCCAATTTCCTCACAGGGTTATAAAGATCAGCCTAACCAAAACAGTGCCTTGCACAGATGTCACATTTGTGCTTAACAAATGTTGAATTGAATTAAATGAGATTATAAGATATTAGAGTTAGAAGGGTCCTCAGATCAATTCTAAGCATAATAATAATTCAGATTTATGTTTCCTTAAAGCTTTCCTCACAAGAGACCTGTGAGATGGGTAGTATAGGTATCATTATCTTCAATTTACAGATGAAAAATATTGAGGCTTTGAGAGATTGTAACTTTTTTCGTGATTTGTTAGTTTTTTAGCTAATATTCTGACAGCAAGTCCAATACTAGGGCATTAGGATAACAAAAACAGAAATGAAAACCCTTGCTTACATTTTGTTGGGTGGGCTTGCATTTTATTGGGATGATATAATGTGTATACAAATAAGTATAAATAGAAAATGGTTTGAAGAGGGAGAGAATACTAATAACTGCTTAGGTTAGGGAAGGTGGACAACAATCAGTGAGTAGCATTTCAACAGGCAGAAATAGTGTCTAGCACAAGGATAATGGCTTATGAGCAGAAAGTTGTCAAATTGAGTGATAATTTTGCCACTTCCGTTGTGATTTGTTGGTGCTATGATTGGAGTCAGTGTAGTGGTGTGGAAAAAGTACCATATTTGAAGTATTGAAATTGTAGTCAATAGACCTGAGTTCAAAATCTATTGTGAACTTCAGCAAGTGACTTAATCAGTCTTAAGAACTTAGTTCCTTTTCTGTAAAAATGATAGATTTGGGGATAGATTATCAACCTTTGTGGTTCTTTCCAGTTTTATAACGTGAATGTGATCCTGTGATTGATAGTTTCAGTTAACAGCTTCTTGTACATTTGGAGGGGTTTTTTTTGTTTGATTGTTTTTTGTGACAGTAAATCCAAAATAATTAGACAAAATCTCTTATATTTTTCTTAGAATAGATATTCTGAACCTGAAATCCGTGAGTAGAGTTCCAGAAGGGGATGATAGTCTATGAATTTATTTTTAATATTTTGATATTTTTATTTCAGTATAATTTGTTTCCTTTGTAATTCTATTTTTATTTTAAGTGTTTAGCATGTTATTCTGAGAATGTTAATTCTGAGAATTCTCCAGAATGCTAAAGTGGTTCATCACACACACACACACACACACACACACACACACACACACACACACACACAGAGGTTAAGATCACTTATCTGGTAAGGAAAATATTTATAAATGTGCCATTTGAACTAACCTCTTATTGGTTCCAGTAAAGATTTATTCATTAAAAATAGAGATTGTATCTGCTATACATTATATTCTCAAGCAGTTGAAGTATGTATTACAAGTACACAGTTTCTTAGAATATTAGCTTCTCCAGGGCAAAGAATATTTAGGTTTTGTTGTCTTATTTTCTCAGTGCCTGCCACCTAAGTGCTTGATAGGTGTTTGTTGAATTGGATTTGTGATAATCAGTTCTCTTCAGAGGCATAGTAGATAGATCTGAGACTGGCCTTGGGGTCAGAAGTAGACCTGGTTCAAGTTCTTTCTTGATCACACTTACTATTTGACTATGGATACTATTCCTTAGCTTTCCAGTGCCTCAAAGTCTCTTAAGTCTGTCTAAGTTAAAGATGAGATGCTAATCTGCCTCAGTGAAAGATGTTTCTATCCTGGGAGCTATAGGTCTAGACTGAAAAAGAAAACATTAGCTTTTATAGGTAGCACATGCTATAAATAGAGCTCCCAGTTACTTTTTTTTTTAAACCCTTATCTTCCGTCTTAGAATCAATACTGTGTATTGGGTTCCAAGGCAGGAGAGTGGTAAGGGCTAGGCAATGGGGGTTAAGTGACTTGCCCAGGGTCACACAGCTCAGAAGGATCAGAGGTCATATTTGAACCTAGGACCTCCTGTCTCTAGGCCTGGCTCTTAATCCACTGAGCAACCCAGCTGCCCCACCTCCACCCCCCCTCCCATTTACTTTTAGTTAACATATAGTGTTTAATATTCTGGATACAATAGGGGGTACTGTGGAATGGAGAGGCATACATTTATTAGTAGGTCTTTTTATAAATAAACTGCCAAAAGTTCCCCATGTTCAGTTAAAAACTTTATAGCTTAGCATTTAAAAAAATAGCTCTTTGGGATTTGCAAAGAACTTTGCAAGTATCTCATTTGATCTTTGTAACAACCCTGAGAAGGAGGTGCTATTATTATCATCTTGATTTTATAGATGAGGAAACTAAGGCAGATAGCAGTTAGGTGACTGAGGTCATATTTGAACTTGTCTTCCTTACGTAAAGGGCTCTATTTACTGTGCCACCTAGCTTCCTCTTTAAATAATATTTAGTCATTTGTAGATATGATGGTGGCTCTGAACCAAATAGATAACAATCTGTTTGGTTGGAAGGGACCTTAGAGGTTATCTAGTCCAACCCTAAAATCCTTCAGTAAGGAGAAATTTATTAATTCCAGAGGCAGCTTATTTTACTTCTGGGAGGCTTACTTTTGGGAGGAATTCTTGTTCCTCATGTTGAGCTGAAATCTGCTTCCCTGTAGCTTGCCCACACTGAATTTTAGTTCGGCTCTACAAGGCTAATCCCTATTTTACATTGACTTATTTCAATTATTTGAGGGTAACTATCTCACTCATACCCTTTTCCCATAACCCTCCTGTTCCCATTTAACCTCTTTTCTTCAGACCAGACAACCCAGTAGCTGTAATTGATCTTTTGGCATAGGTATGAGTCCCTTCACCATTCTTATTTGGATCACCATTTGAATCAATTTCAGTTTAAGTTTTTTTTTTTTAAACCCTTACCTTCTGCCTGCAGAAGAATGGTAAGGGATAGGCAATGGGGGTCAAGTGACTTGTCCAGGGTCACACAGCTAGGAAATGTCTGAGGTCAGATTTGAACCGAGGATCTCCCATCTCTGGGCCTGGCTCTCAATCCACTGAGCCATCCAGCTGCCCCCAAGGTCTTTTCTAAACTATAAACACAATACTCCAAACAGAATCTAACCAGGATTGAGTACAATGAAATGGTTTCTAATATTAATAACCTAACATTGGTTTCAAATATTTAGAAATTTTTAAGGGATTTTAGTAAATGTTATGCAGTAACATACTATATCACTTCATTTTATTCTTTGAGCAGATGTATACATCTTTTTTCTAAATTTAATTTTATTATTTTCAATTAATGACACTGGTAATAAATATGCATGCTCAAATGAAGCAAATTGGCCATGTTTAAAAATGTAGGTCTCATCCTGCAGTTCAGGTTTATCACCTCTGTCAAGAAATGAGTAACAAGATTATTCCTTGGTTCTCAGGAATTGTGGCTTATTATTACATTGATCAGAGTTCTTAAAAGTTTTTCAAAATTGTTTTTCTCAAGAATGTTGTCATCATATAAATTATCCTGGTTCTCACTTCACTAAAGTTTTCCCAGTTTCCTTTGAAACTGTCCAGTTTGTCATTTCTTTCTGTTCAATAAGAGCAATAAATAATAATACAAATAATATTTGTATATTGATATGTTCAGACATTCCTTATTTGATGGACACTCACCTTTAGTTTCTAGTTTTTGCTACATAATAATAGCAAATAATGGCTAAGTGCTTTACCATTATTATCCAATTTCATGCTCACAAAAACCTTGGGAGGTAGGTACTATTATTATCCTTATTTTAACAGATAAGGAAACTGAGGCAAATAGCATTTAAGTGACTTGCCTAGGGTCACACAGCTAATAGGTATCTGAGATTCAGTTTGAACTCAGGTTTTCCTGATTCCAGAAAAATTTAATTCCCACCCCAGTATCAGAACTGTCTACATTCTCTAACCTGATGATTTGGAATCCATGCTTGAATCAAAGCCTCCATTAAACCCACTGCCCCTGATCTTGCATTTGACGCTGAACTCCAACCAGTTGCTGCACCAGAGTTAGAGCCACTATATGAGTTATTTCCAGGACCAAAAGCCTGGTTGGGTGCCCTTTGCATATTGCCTTGACTTTGTTTATTGCCTGATGGGCCTGACTGGTTCTGTTGACTAGCTAATATGCTCCTGGTACCCCAGCTGCTATGCAGTGCTGCCTGAGCTGTAGCCATCATAGAGAGGTTGATGCTGAAAGCCCCAAAGTTCATCTCTCCACCCATATTACTACCTTGGTTCTTTCCCAAACCAGCTCCACCCCCTCTACTGTTACCAAACCCACCCTGTTTTCCAAAGCTGCTGGAATATCACCAAATGTTCCATTTCTTTCTAACTGCCTATTGCTATTGTGCTTAGGTTCAGCATTGAATGGATACACACACACACACACACACACACACACACACACACACACACACACACACACACACACACACACACACACACACACACACACACACACACACACACACGCGCGCGCGCGCGCGCATGCACACACACTCTCCCTCCCTTCCTCTCTCCCTCCCTCCAAAGAGATTGGGCAGCCTGGCCATCTGCAAATGAACAAGGGCAAAGGCCCTGAATTGTTTGGGAATGAAGACACTACCACTTCTCCATACTGGCAAAAACACTGCTGCAACTCATCAGCAGTCATGTCTTCTGTACAGTGCCCAACAAACCTTTCTGCTTCTCAAGGGCTCATTTGGACTTTGCTTGGAATTAGGAAGTTTATAGTCATACCACTGTCCATATATCATGTGGTGCTGTGACATCACTTTCACCTGCATTTTGTATTCCATGAAAGAAACAAAACCAAATCCTTTTGAATGACCAGTTTTAATGTCTTTCTTGACCTGCACCATAAAGACTTCTCCAAAAGTGATAAAATATTCTTTTACACCCTGCTCAATTGTTTTCCAGGATAGATCCAAGACTATTAAATCAGAGGTCTTTTGCACAGCTCTTTTCAATTTGACTGCTGATGAAGCATCTGGTTCATCCATTTTCCTTTTGTTATCTTTTGGATAGTTGATGACATATACCAGATTTCCCCAACCAGCATCACGAGCGTCCAGAATTCCTTCTACAAGGAATTCACCTCTCCTACTCTGAGACACTGGATTCCGGTAGCAGAGCCCACATGCTCCTGGAAACTGGGCAGTAACTGTGGAAAGCAATACTGTACCATTGTTGTCTGATGGAATCTCGATAGGCTCATCATTTTCATCTTCAGTTACCCGAATATATTGAGACATCTTCACTTACTACCCCTGCATGGCTGCTGCTGGGCCCTGGACAGGCAAGCAAGTGTAACACAGTATAGTTCTTGTACTGCCTCTGCTGTGCTCTGACAAAAATACAGTTTTCCTGATTCCAAACCTTGTGCTCTACCCATTGTGCCATCTTATTGCCTACTTGAAAAGAACTGTCATGCATATTTTTGTAAGCACTATACAAAAAGAGGCAAAAGACAATCCCCTTCCTTAAGGAACTTAGAATCCAATGGGAGAGATGGCATGCAAATATATATAAAGCTATATTTGTGATAAATAGGAAATAATTAATAGAGAAAAGGTTCTAGAATTAAGAGGAGTTGGAGAAAGCTTCCTGTAAAAGATTTTATTTTATTTTATTTTATTTTTTAAAAACCCTTCCATCTTGCAATCAATTCTGTGTAATGGCTCTAAGGCAGAAGAGTGGTAAGGGCAGATAATAGGGCTTAAGCGACTTGCCAAGGGTCATACAGCTAAGAATTGTTTGAGGTTTAGATTTGAATCCAAGACCTCCCATCTCTAGGCCTGACTCTGAATCCAGAGCTACCCAGTTGCCCCAAAAGATGAGATTTTAGTTGAAACTTGAAGTTAAGGCAGGAAAGTCAAAAAGTGGAGTTGAGGAGGGAGCACATTTTTTAATTAGTCTTAATAGTATGCTGCTGGGTAAAAGGGAATTCTTGTTCACTTAAGTAATTTGGGGGCTTAGCTCCATGGGGGCATAGTGTGCTTGTGTTCCCTCAGCCCTACTAACATTTATCATTTTTATTTTTTCTTTTGCTTTCTTTTTTTTTGTGGGGTTCATCTTTGTCAATTTGATGGGTATGAGATAAAATCTCAGGAGTTCCTTTAATTTTCATTTTTCTAATGATTAGTGATTTGGAGCATTTTTCACATGGTTACTGATCAGCTTGAATTTCTTCACCTGAAAACTATGTTTCTTTTCTTTGACCATTTACCTGTTGGGGGAAATTGGTGGTAGTATTATAAATTTGAATCCATTGCTTCTTTACCTTGGAAGTGAGACATTGCTGCATTTTGAGTTGATTCCATTACTTGTCAGAAAGTGGGTCAAATGTTTCATCTTTAACTTTGGAATTATGGCTTGTCTTTGTATCAATGAGAGTTCAAAAGTCTTGCTACAAAAATTTCTTCCCAGTTACCTCTTGTTTTTTCCAGTTTTACCTGCTTTATTTTTGTTTATGCAAACACTTCTAAATTTCATGTAATCAAAACTGTTTTCTCTTTTGTTCTCTATTACTTGTTCGGTCGTGACGTTGTTCCCTATCCATAGATCTGAAAGCTAATTTCATCCTTGCTCCTCTTTTTTGTTTATGATATCACCTTTCATGTCTTAAGTCTCATATCCATAGTATTTTAATTTTCCCAACAAGTTTTGCCCTATCCTAACTGTATTTTCTGGGTTTATCCAGTGCTATGCTGCTATGTTTGTTTTCTTCTGTATATGTTGTATACCAAATGTATAGATCTTAACTTACCTTGCATCTCTTGACTGAAGGCATATTATTTTAAACAATATTATTAACTTTTGAAAATACTTATATGGTTATAGTAATTTCATTGCTTGGCTTAAAATTGGAATGGATATGCTAAATGAAATTCTATTTACTTTTGCGTAGAGAATGAAACTTAATGCCAGCTGTAGGTGCTTTGGCTGATGAATAAACTGAACCTTTCAGGTCTTAAAACTGATTATGGTCACCTATTGGTATTGACTTCCAAACAAAAAAAAATTCCAATAAAAATGTTCAAAGTCAGAGGCTTCAGGGAAGAGCAGTCACGAACTAAAACAGAACAAAATTTTTAAGCTATAATATTTTTACAAACCCATCTTCTCCTCTGCAATAAGAAGATAGAATATTATTTACCTTTGCCTTAAATACTTTCTTCTTTCTCCTCTCTGCTTTCTTTTTTCTCTTTGCTTGAGTTTTAGTATCATGAGCCTATCTGTCACTCTCCTCTTTTATTTTTTAAACCCTTATCTTCTATCTTAGAGCAATTGAGATTAAATGACTTGACCAGCATCATACAGCAAGGACATGTCTGATGTGAGATTTGAACCCAGGACCTCCTTCTCTAGGCTTGGCTCTCTATCCACTGAACCACCAGGCTTCCCTAGTCTTGCTTTTTTATAAATAAAATATAATTCGCAATTCCGAATTGTTTAAACAGTTGTCGATGTATTAAAACATAAGCAAGTACATAAAATAAGACTATTGATTCACAAACTTTGCCATTTTTCAATTAAGCTGTTAAACTGTCTTGGCATCTAAGAATCAAAAATCAAAAGAAAATTCTCTTTTATTTCTGCTTCATTTGTAATAATCACCCCTCTCCATATATAAAAAGTCTATGTGCTTTTGATTAAATATGTATTATTATGGACATTTCAAATTAGACTCTTGGCTATTCTGTTTTCTCCTGTTTATTTGCTCTGTTGACCATTTGCAAGTGAGATGTTACTTTAGTTTAAATATTATCTTAAGGCTAGTGGCCTAGAAAACATGCTTGATATGTAGTGTCAAAAACCTTTAGGATTTGAGATCCTTCATATTCTTAAAGACCTTTCTAAAATATTTCCTGTTCAGTTAAAATTTAAATGTGTAGAATAACCAGCTGGTTGCATATTATCAACATTTCTATTACTTGATTTCACAGTAAGCTATAAAACCCTTGACTTGACTCTTTGACTTGACTCTTCTTTCTTCCCCTTCCCCCATATATACTTAGTATCTAAGTCTCAAAAATTTTAACTTTACAATCTTTCTTATAATTCTTTCTCCCCTTCTCTATGCACGTACAGCCACCACTCTATTTAAACCCTCATTATCCCTTGCCTGGGCTATTCATTGCATTTTTGTTCTAATTGGTTTCCTTATTTTTGATCCTCCCGGTTTCAAAATCCAGTTTACACACAGCAGCCAAAATGTACAGATCTGACCTGTCATTCTCTTCCCCCGCAGTTTTCAGTAGCTTACTGTGACCCTTAGAATGCAATGCTGCCTTCCCAACCTGGCATTTAAACTGAAAATACTGCACCTTTAGCTTACTTTTCTAGACTTATTTTATATTACTTTTACCCATCCTTTGTCCTTGTCTTACTGGCCTACTATTCTGTCTCCTAGTTCCTTTCATTAATGTAAACTGGCACCTAAGCTTGAATTCTGTTTGTTCCTTACCTTGACCTCTTAAAACATGTAACTCCCTTCCAGGCGCAGTTTAGATATAGCCTATACAAAGCCCTTCTTGAACCTCCACAGTTATATTAATACTCTCTCTTTATAGAATATCCTATATTTACTTTTCTGTGAAGGTGCTATATCATCCCAACAGAATGTAATATCCTTGAGAAAATGGACTTTTTTTTTGTTTTGTTTTGTGTTCTAAGCATTTTTTACAAAGTGGGCACTTAATAAAGGTCAAAAAATTTAATATATACAATTACAAAAATTGTAGTTTAGTTACGTTTTAATAGTTCCAATTTTCTTTATTTTATTCCAGTAACATAAATTTTCCAAAGTTACCTGATTCATGTTGTCTCCCTCCTCTCTTCTTTCCCCTTTCCCATAGTTGACAAAACAGTCCCACTGGAATTTATATCTATTATCACCCAAAATCTTTCCATATTGTTCATTTTTGTAATAGAGTATAATCTTTTAAAACCAAAACCCCAAATCATATACCCATATAAACAAGTAATAAATCATGCTTTCTTCATGCATTTTTACTCCCACGGTTCTTTCTTTACATGTGGATAGTATTCTTTCAATAAGCCCTTCACAATTCACTCAGCATTCATTCATGAAGGTCCTTCCAGTTCTTAAAGAAATCAACCATTTCATATTAGTATTCCTTCATCATCATATACCACATAGTGCCAAGACTTTTGAGACACCCCATGTATATTAAAGAGGTTATGCTATAAGTAATTGTTTCTCATCTTTTATAACTTTTTTATGTTTTAGGTATAAATATTTATGCAAAAAATTAATGATGAAAGACTTGAATCTGTATGGTATTTGGATTCAAGGATTTCAGAAGTTCAGAGACACAATCTCAGCTAAGCTAGCTTTAGGCTTTATTGAATAGCATATAGGACACTAGTGGAACATTTATTTATACTAAAACAATATAAATGTCGCTGCTCACTTAACTGTTGTCCTAGTGTTGGTCCAAAAGTGAAGCCTACCCACTTCCAGATCCACAGATATAAGGGGGTATTTGGGTTTTATACTAAGGTAGACAAAGGGGAGCTAGATACTCTTAATTTTTAAGGTATACAGACTTCTATGTATACTTCCAGGTAGGTTAGATAAGCCTAAACATAGAGCTAGAAGTCCTTTGGAGTTCCAACCAACACTTAGTGGATCCTTCATCAGTCACATCAGTTGTTCCTATCTACATGTACTTCTTCCTATGGGTGAAGAGCATTAAGAAACCATTTCTCTGTCAAAGTTATATTTCAGAATCTCAGATCTCACAATTTTTTGGAGTTATGGATATTGTTTTAGAATTAAACCATTGGCATACATCTTAAAAAATAGTTTAACTCCCAGGTATGAAACATGTGGCCCACAAGCAGCATTGACTCACAACACCCCAGGTAAGGCCAAATCAGATTAAAATGTAATTGGGATATGGTGAACAAAATAAATAAAAACATAACAAAACATAGATTATGTTAATATATAGTTTTCTAAGTCAATATGAAGCTCACAATCCTTCCGTATAGATTTAGTGGCACCCATTTCCTTTTGAGTTTGACATCATTAAATTTAGATTAACAGCAGTGATGACCCAGAAGTTTGAATTTTCATGATGTTGACTTCTAATTAGTTGTAAAGTCAACATAGTTTTCATACACAAAATGTATGTGATAGTAACGGTGCTTACAGTGAGCATTTAAACAGTTGCAAGAATATTTAACTGCTAGTGTATCTTACTTTGCTACTCTGGATCTGTATTTTCTCAAGTGCAACTAACATCTCCCTCTCTTTTTTTTTTTTAATTTGAGCATTTCCAAACATTATTCACTGGAGACAAAGATCATTTTCTTTTCCTCTCCCACCCCCCACCCCCACCCCCACCTCTCCCTTAGCTGACGCACAATTCCACTGGGTATCACATAACATCTTTAATGAAACAGCTGGCAGTGAAATGGATAGAGTTCCAGGCCTAGAGTTAGGAAAACCTGAATTCAAGTTTGACCTCAGACATTTACTGTGTGGCCCTGGGCAAGTCGTCATAGCCTCTGTTTGTCTCAGTTTCCTCAATTGTAAAATGGAGATAATAATACCTACAGGATCAAATGAGATGATATTTGTAAAAGGCATTCAGCATAGTGCTTGGCATATGGTAGGCTTTATGTAAATGCTTATTTCTTTCCCTTATGTACTTACACACCTCCTGTAAGTCTTGTCTATGACTTTCCATAAATATTCCATTGAAAATCCACCCACCTTGTTGGAGACCTTCCTGTGGTTCTTTTAAAACTTTTGTGTTCCCAGTGTTTCCATTGGACTCTCTTTATGTTATTTGTTATTCTCCCTACATGACTAGCCCTCCTCCTTTTTCCAGCAGATGTGTCCTCAGTGATATCTCTTTTGTGTCATTTTTTGCATGAAGTCACCCTTAATAGAATGTACCATCATGAGTCTTTCTCCTTTTATCTTTGGATTGCTTATAACAATCTTAAGAAAGGATGATATTCTCTAACTTGTCATAGATCAGCACTGTCATGTAAGGGTTAAAGAAATGAACTTTTCAACAGGAAGCAATTTGGAGTCATTAATAATACTCTGAGGTTTTAAGAAGCAGCTAGGTGGCACAGTTGATATGGATTCAGGATGACCTGGGATCAAATCTGGCCTCAGGTACTTCCTGGCTTTATGACCCTGTGCAAGTCACTTAACTCTGTTTGGCTGGCCATTACCCTTCTGTTGTAGAGCTGTTACTAGGACAGAAGGTAAAAGTTTTAGGATAAATACTGTGAGGTTTTCCAAATTAAATTTATCTTAATTTTGTATACATGTGTATATACACATATTTTAAAATAAGTACATATATTATACCTACCTACCTACATACTTACAGTGTGAATTGACCAACTTAATGTTATAGTTTGAACAAAATCACTTTTTCTTTCATCTACTTTGTTTTTCTAGTGTGGCTAGTTAGACTATTTTATTTCTTATTGTTAAGGATTTTATTGAAGAAACTTTGTATTTTTCCAGGGCTTAATGTAAATTTTACATTATTACTTCTGATACTCTTTTAAAAAAATTAAAATAATTTTTTACTGTACTTCGATATTGGTCATTGTTTATAAGAGCACACATGTACTGATGTGAAAGATGACTCCTTCAATTCTTTCTCAGGAGGTGCATAGCATTCCCTGTCATAAATCTTTCCAGGGTTATCTTAGATCAGTGTGTTGACAAGTTTTCACAGATAATCATCGTCCAATATTGTGTACAATATTCTCCCACTTCTGCTTATTTCTCTCTGCATCTTTTCTTACAGATCTTTCCAACTTTTTTGCCTATCATTTCTTACAGCACAATAGTATTCCATTACCAACGTGTACCACAATTTGTTCCACCATTCCCCAATTAATGGACATCCCCATAATGTCCAATTCTTTACCACCACAAAAAGAGCAGCTATAAATATTTTTGTACAAGTAGGTCCTTTTCCCTTTTTTATTATCTCTTTGAGATACAGACCCAGTAGTGGCATTACCAGATCATGATACTTTTGATGTATGCCTAGACTAATCTCAGAGATTTTTATGGGAATGGGAAAGTGAGGATATAGGTAAATAGTTGCTGCTGAGTCACTTTAAAAAATAAAAAGTCAGTATAATATGATTTCTTCCATTCTTTTGTTCTCTTCTCTTTTGAGATAGTTTGAATGATTATTTCTGAATTCTTTTAAATCATATGATTAATAGGAAGTTTAGGGTAATTGCAGTGATGGTAGATGGGGTCAAATTCCAAAGGCTTGACAAGGGGGTTGTAGGTGAAAAAGTGGATGGAATGTGTGTACAAAGCCTTTGCTAGGAGTTTTTTCAGTTGAAGGAGAAATATAGGCTCATAGCTTGAGGGAATTGTAGGGTCAGATGAAGGTTGTTTAAAGATGGGGGAAAATTTGTGCTTCTTTTCAAAGTGGCAGGAAAGAGTCAGTAGGCTTAAGATTTTGAAAACTAAGGAGATCGAAGGGATGATGGAAGGGGCAAATCACTATAGAACACAGGGAGATTGGATCATTATCACAAGTTAAAGGATTGTCACTGGCGAGAAAAATAGAAGAATAAAGGACAGGATGTAGGAAAGATGCTAAGCTAATGGATGGTGAGTGTGGAATTAGGGAAGAAAGAGCTTGAATGGATAATTTCATTTTTATTTTCAGTACAATGTGAGGCAGTCTCAAGGAAATGAAGGTATGAGGTAGTAATAAAGACAACTTGAAAAGTTATGAAACATCATGTTTGGAAATTTGGAACTATTGTGGAATATGAAAAAAAGAATAGATCTAGTTTGGAGAATGTCTTTTTTTTTTTTAAACCCTTACCTTCCATCTTAGAATCAATACTGTGTGTTGGGTCCAAGGCAGAAGAATGGTAAGGACTTGGCAATAGAAGTTAAGTGACTGGCCCAGGGTCACCCTGCTAGGAAATGTCTGAGGCCAGATTTGAGCCTAGGATCTCCCATCTCTAGGCCTGGCTCTCAATCTACTGAGCCACCCAGCTGCCCCCAATGTCAAATTTTTAAAATAGTCTTACCTTCTATCTTAGTTATCAGTTCTACAGCAGAAGAGCTATAAGGGCTAGGCAGTTGGGGTTACGTGACTTACCTAGGTCAGACCCCCAGCTAGGTAGTATCTGAGGCTAGATTTGAATCCAGACCCTCATGATTAAAATCTTGTGTGACAGAGGCTGGCACTAAAGAAAAAGTGCCAGGCTGAAGAGTGTGAAACTGATCACCTCAACAGGGGGAGGGGCCCCAAGGGATTGGAATCTTGAGGAGCAGAAGATCCTGGCAGGAAGAGCAGTTGGATTCTCAGTCTTGAGAAGCTGAAGAGAGAAGGTGGAAAAAGACTTTTCTCCTGAGGGTTACCCACTTTTCCTGCTGATGACTGGAAATCTTTACCCCCAACATTTCCCAATTTGAAAAGACTAATGAAGAAGAAACCTGAGAAAGACATTTTAAATCTCTATCTGACTTTACCTCAGCTCCTGTTGCTCTGAGTCTGAATTGTGGCCAAGGGGCCAAACCCAGGGTGAGTCAACCTGACTTTCTCTTAGGAGGCTCAGGCTGCCAAGGCCTGAGTTCTTCCCAAACTCAAGGAGGGAGGGAAGAGGGAAAAGGGATAGAGACCTCCTTTTCCCACCTTTCTTTCCTATTCTTTCCCTGCTAGTTATTCCTTTGTATTACCCCGATTGAGTTGACATTAAAATAATTATCTTTTTCCCAAGCTGAGTGTGAGATCAAGGGGAGACTCTTTGGTCTCAAGTAGTGGAGGGGGGACAAAAGGGACAAGAGAGAATCTGGGAGAGCAGCCTTAGCTAAGGAGGGAAGGCAGAAGGGGGAAAATCTTTAAACCCCCTCTCCTCTCTCTGAGCCAACCTTAAATATCAGCTGTCTCTCCTGAAACCCTCTTTGAGAAGGGAAGGTCTCTCCACTCTTCTCTCTATACTGAGAGATACTCCCCCGAATACACTTATCCACTGTACTATCTAGTAAACCCAATCAGCATGGTTGTGAGATGTATTTTTTACTTTCCAATAGCATTTGAGGAGGAGTAGGAAAAAAAGGCAGATGTTAGGAGTAATTCAAGATTGAGATCTGGAAAGAAATGAGTGGTTATGGAGCAAAAGTGTAATGGGGCTGAGAATATGTAAAATTAAACTAATTAATGGGTCAAGATTTTGAAGGAAAGAAAGGGAGGCTAAAACAGGAGAGAAAAGGACAAACGTTTATTAATTACCTACTCTATGCCAGACTTGGCACTTTTACAGATATCTCATTTGATCCTCACAATAACCTTGTGAGGTAGGTATTATTATCATCTCCATTTTACAGATGAGGAAACTGAGGGAAACATGAACCAAGAACTCCCCCCCCCCCCCCCCCCCCAGTGTCACACAGCTAATAAGTGTTTGAGACCAAATTTGAATTCAAGTCTTCTCTACTCCAGGTTCTTGGCCAGGCTGGGGTATGATGACTAAATGTGAAGGGACTGAGATCAGGTATCACCTACTCATCTTTCAGTCTACTTATAGCCAGAACAGTCTTGCACCAAGGTGCATTTCCACATGTGAGCAAATTAACTGTTCTTGGTTGTAGAACAGGACTTCGGATGTCCACATGATTACTGCTCCTAATGATGAAGGGCTTGGGCTGCACAGGACAGAAAGAGGCATATGCTAGCTAAGCTGATGTCCTGATGAAATGACTGAATGGAATGAAATTAGGACTGGCACTAGCTAATTATAGAGGACTGTGATGAAATTTTGTCTTATATTGCTGAGTTTAAAAAGTTAATTATTCTAAACTGCATCGATTTAGAAAAATTACCATTCAGATGTATATCAATGTAGAGAAATAAAAGCCGCACAACATGAATACATGCACAGGACACCTGTTTTCTACACCAATACCCCTTTGTCTTGCTTCTCACAGGATGCAGCTACTTCTTCACCAGTCTTAGCCTTAAACAGCTAAATTGTATCAGAGAAGTACAATTTATTTGAGGACTGATGCTCATTGTACTGGTGACTTTGAATAATAGTGATGTACTAGATGGGGTATGGATGCCACAGCTGCTGCTGTAAATTGTAGAATGGTATGAAAACTAAACCACTCAATATTGTCTCTGGTTTTTGTTTTTATATGAGAAGTACCTAATGTTGTCTTTTTTCCTTTCATAAGATGGATGGAAGCATATATAATGGTGTGGGTCCTGTGGGTAGTAATATCATGTTTGCTTTTTTACAAAAATAGTTAATCAGCCTGAAATATTCTTCTAATAGTTTTTTCATCTTCTAAAAAATAATAATTAATAGTTATGAAGGTCTTTTCACTTGATACTGCCATTCAAAATAATGATCTCTGAATTAGAAGTCATAAATATAATTGAAAACAACTAACCACATATATCTAGTTAGTTTTTATCCACTCTTTGTTTCACCAAATATGTTCATAGGTTATAAAAAAAGAAAAGTGTCTCTCAAAAATGTCAATAAAGTATTTTGGGGAAAGGTTTCTCATGCATTTATTTTTTCTGTTTTTTGATATCCTATCTAGTATATGAACTAATAGTTGTATTATATTAGTTTTCTGGTATACCCTTTAAAAAGTTGTTATTGATAATAAATTTGTGAATTTTTGTCATCTTTGGATGATATATTTATTGCCAAGGTACTAGGCCATAACTTTCTCCAAGCCTTCCTTAATGTATTTCCTGACACCAATTTTACTTCTGAAAGTTGTCATCCATTCAGCTGTCATTCAGTATCTCCTGCCTTTCACTGGTTGAATTCTTTGAGAAGGCATTTTAAAATAGGTATCTCCACTTCTCTCTTTTCACTTCTTTACTCTCTTCATTTAGGCTTCCAACCTTATCATTCAACCAGAACTGCTCTCTCCAAAGTTACCAATGATGGATGATTTTGGAAAAAAAATTCCGTTTTTCTTTATTTTCATTTCCAAATTCTCTCTTCTTCTCTGTCACTCCCTTGCTTTTTGAAAAGGAAAAAAAAACCCAAATGAATATTCGTGCAAAACATTCACACTCATATTCCTCCTCCTCACCAAAAAAAAAAAATGTGTTTCTGTTTGCATTTTAAAATTCATCTGCTCTTTATCTGGAGGTAATATTCTTTTTATGAATTCTTTGGGATCTTGTTTGGTTTTTAGTTTTACCAGAGTTCCTAAGTCTTTTAAAGGTGACTGTTTTTGTAACATTGTTATTGTATAAGTTATTCTACTGGTTCTACTTACTTTATTGTACATAAGCTCATAAAGTATTCCTAGTTTTTTCTAAAACTATCCACTTAAAATATATCTTACAGTTCAATAGCTCAATAGTATTTAATTTTATTCATATGCCATAACTTGAATAGCCATTCCTCAATTGATGAACATCCCTTCATTTTCCAATTGTTTGCTAACACACACATATACACAGTGCTTCATGAATTTACACATCATCCTTACATTGAGGCATGCCAATAAACTCTAGTGGCTATAGAGAATCTTGTTTGGCAGTCATATTGCCTTCATGACCCATCTCCTTTCAACTGTCCAGTCTTCTTATATTTTATGCAAGAACAATGCCACTTCCCCCCCCCCCGTTCCATTCCACAAAGTACTCTATGTCCATTGACACTGGCTTCCTTAGTGTTTCTTAACAAGATACTCCATGTACTGATTCTGGACATTTTCACTGGCTGACCCACATGCATGGAATGCTTTCCATTCTCATTTCTACCCTCTGGTTTTACTGGCTTCCTTCTAGTCCCAGCAAAAAACTTTTCTATAGGAAGTTTTCCTCAGTCTCTTCTAATTCCCATACCTTTCCTCTGTTGATTATCTCCAGTTTATCATGTATATAACTTGTTTGTACATAATTGTCTTGGTGTTGTCTCCCCCATCAGATTGTGAGTTCCTTAAGGACTATTTTTTTACTTTATTCCAGGTATTTAGCACAGTATATAGAGCACTTCTTGTTGTTCAGTCATGTCTGACTCTTTGTGACTCCGCTTTTTCAGTTTTCTTGGCAAGTGACTTACTATTCCTTCTCTAGCTCATTTTACAGAGGAAACTGAAGTAAAAAGGGTTACTTTAAGTAACTTTTCCAGGATCTCACACTTAGTGTCTGAGGCCAGATTTGAACTCGGGTATTCCTGACTAGACACAGTACTCTGTCCCATTGCCCTGGCTATATAAAGTGTTTAATAAATGTTTGTTGACTGATGGACTATCCTCCATTGATACAGCAATTTTGCTATTCTCTTACAGCATCACAGAAGTTGAGTCTTTTTGAGGGGACTTAAGTGGCCAGCTATTTGAATCTATAACAGAAAAGGAATCTGAATTATAATTGAAGACCTTGAAAGACCTCCAAATAGGGGGAACTCACCTAGTCTTCAAGGTAGTCTACTCTAACATGGGGAATTTTCCCTGACATTAGACCTATATATTCCTCTCTGCCTCTTCCACTCATTGCTCTTTGATTCTGCCTTCTGAGGCCCAACAAAAACAAGGCCAGTCCCTCCTTCAGATGCATGTACTCCCCCAGTCTTCTCTCCAAGCTAAACATCCCTAATCCCTTCATTTGATCCTCATATAACATAGATTCAAGGCACTTCACCATCCTGACTAGCTTCTTTTAAGTACTCTTGAGGAATTCAGAACCAAACTTAGGATTCTCTGAGGTAATATCAATGAATAGGGAAGAGAGAGATCAGCATCTCTTTATGCCTCAAGCTATACCTTTCTTTTCATTCTTTTTTAAAAACCCTTACCTTCCATCTTAGAATCAATACTGTGTATTGGTTCTAAGTCAGAAGAGTGGTAAGGGCTAGGCATTGGGGGTCAAGTGACTTGTCCAGGGTCACCCAGCTAGGAAGTGTCTGTGGCCAGATTTAAACGCAGGACCTCCTGTCTCTGGGGCCGGCTCTCAATCCACTGAGACACCCAGTTGCCCCCCATACCTTTCTTAACACAGCCCAAGATAACATTTAGGTTTGGAAGGCTCTACAATACAGAGCCGACTCTTTTGAGTTTGCTCAAACTCTCCAGATTCCTTCTGAAATAAAAAGAAAGCTCTCTAACCATGCTTCCCCTCATCTTATACTTGTATCAAGCAAGCCTGTGTTTCAAAAAATGGTCCATAGCTGAAAGTACAAAAAAGATGACCAAATCATTTAGAGAATATAAGTCACACCTTTGAAATTTTTGGGAAAATGAAATTTTATTTTATGGGTGACTGTCCTGTTAGTACTTGATTTGCAGACTCTGGCCAGGGCAAAAGCTGGCAAGCATTGTCAGCTTCATCAGCACTATAAAACTGTCCAGAGGATAGACTCTGCTTAAAAATGTTTTGTTTTTTTTTCTGGAAAATGACAAAAACAAAAACTCACAACATTCTTCTGCAGCATCAGGATTTTTTGCGTTTTGTCCATCGAGCTGTATCCAGCCTTCTAATGCAGTGGTCACAATTGGAAATGTCAAAGCTACTCTTCAGAATATAACTCCATAATCTCTATTTGCGTATAAATAATTTTTGCCTTTTTAGTGAGCAGTGGTCCAGAGCTCTAGCCTCAATTGGCCTTTGATATCCCTTTTATTTCTAAATTTATGTTTTTATGATCTTTATACTGTGATCTTATAAAAAAGAACACAGTCTAGGGGCTCTCATTTAGATGACTGATATAGCAATTGATGACTCATCTGCAAAGCTCATGGAGCTGTTTTTTCTAATACCTCACAGAGTATATGGATCAATAATGAACTGATCCATCTATATTTTCCTCTTCACCCTTTTAAAAATTGTTACAAATAGCCATTTACTTCTTTAAGATTACTATATTTCTTTAAAGCTTCTATCATGTATGTAAGATTCAGTAAATATTTTATTCAGCATCTACTCTCTGCTGGATGCTGAGGAGTCAAAGATAGAAATGAACTAGCCAAAGAAAACTGAAGAAGGAAATCACTAACAAGTGAAGGGGTCAGGAAAAGCTTCATGGAAGGGTCAGCCTCTGAGCTAAGTATTGAAGGAAAACAAGAATTCTAAGAGGTAGCATCTGTGGAGCAGAATTGTGGGTGATTGGAATGAATGAGGAGTCTAGAGTTCCTAAAGGGGAAATAGCAGGATTTTATAATGCATGTGTTCCTGTCTTTCTTCATTTATATTTGTTATATAAGCTATAGTCCTTGATTCTCATAGCTTGGCTTATTACCATTGATGTCCCCTGAACCTTTATGGTTGGATTGCTGTGCAAGTGCCTAGTGGTACTTATCCATAAATAAGTAGGTAAATCCTGTTCCTTCAAGGGCTCTTACCGTCTTGTGTTTTAAGGTACAGGTGGCTATGTAGGACATTTGATAGATAATAAAGAGTTGTATGTATACCAGCATATTGATTGTCCTGTTTTCCTTCCATCGGGTACAAACAGTAAGGAACCTATTGGTGTACATGGCTAATGCCCCTGCCTTACCTTCATGATGTCAGATCCCCTTCTACTTAAATCCTTTTCTCCATAACAAGTTTTGATATTTCTGCCCTGTTTCAGCTCTCTCTCCTCATCTCTTCTGCTACTATGACTCAAAACTCTACTATTCCCTATTATCCTCCTTGCTTAAATCTTAATACCTCTTAGTTTCCATAGGACATGAGTAGCCTTTCTAAATGTAATCATCTTTATCATCATCATCATCATAACTGGCATTTGTATAGCAATTTATAAATGTCATTTCATTTTATTATCACTATAATCCTGGGAGAAAAGTATTATTATTATCATCCCCATTTCACAGATGAGGAAATCAAGGTATGACTGAATAACCTCTATCCCCTATTATAGCTAAGTTCATTACTCTTCACTGCATTTAGATGCTTGATAAAGGTTTTATAGTATTTCTTGGTACACAAGCTATAGTCAGAGAGCTGGGTTCATGTTGTTTCTCTGATATTTCCTGTATAACCTTGGGTACCAGTCATGTTACGTCTGAGCCAAACAGTTTCTTCATCTGCAAAATGAAGAAGTTGGAGTAGATGGCCCCTAAGGCTCCTTCCAGCTTGAGATCTGTGATGATTTGTTAATAATTCTCAAACTGTTATTAAGCTGCTAGGGGTAGGAAATTAGGAGACAAATATATAGAAGTCTTTTACTTCCAGGGGCTTCCATTCTTTCAGTGGAAACAGGCACACACCTAGGCATATACAAAATAGTTGTAAGGTAATGTTTTGTGGGCTTCATGAAAGGTGATATGAGCTGAACCTTGAATAAAACTGAAGATTATGAGAGATAAAGGGGAGGAGGGACACGTTCTAGACATGGAGCTAAAAGAAAAAACAAACCCTAAAAATACATGAGGAGTAGTAAGAAGGACAATTTGGACTCTAGAGTTAATAAAGGATACCAGCAAAGAATAAGGTACAAACAAGGCTCAAACAGAGTTAGGGTGAGGCTGTGAGGAACTGTGAATGCCAAACAGGGATTTCTTTTTGATCTTATAAATGACAAAGGGCCACTGGTGTTTGTTGTAAGTAGTGAATGTAAAGTTGTACTTTGGGAAAATCACTTGACATTGTATGGAAGATGGGGAGGGGAGTGATGAGGCAGAAGGCAAAACAGAAGTGATTTTTTAAAAAAAATCTATACCTTCTGCCTTAGAATCAAAACTGAGTATCTGTTCCAAGTAGAAGAGTGGTAAAAGCTAGGCAATGGAGCCCTAAGGTCACACAGTTAGGAATTGTCTGAAGCTAGATTCCAGCATAGGATCTCCCAACTGTGAAAGGAAATTCTTGTTTCTCTTTGTCTATTCTCAGTTTACACTTGTAAAAAGGGAATCCTTTATTCTCTTTGCTTAGTTGGAGTTAACACTTTGGTTAATCATAACTTAAGTATTCCTACTTAGTACCTCTCTAGACTGCGAAGACAGGATTGACCCTCCTTCAGCTACCTTTTGATTGAATCAACCCAAGCTTGAAGTAGGTGGAGGAACTGGCAAACCACTTAAAGAATTCACACCCTCAGAAACCCAATCAGCCAGGAAACTGTGAAACCTTTTGATGAGAATTCACACCTCCAGAAGGTGAGAAGTGGATCCCACAGATACCTTGGGCAGTGCTAGGCAATTTGGGAACTGTGATTGGCCCCTATGAAGAGGGGAAGGAACAAAAAGTCACTATAAAAGGCCCTGAATTTGGGGGGCTGGGAGTTCACTTCAAGAACAAAGTCAGCTTCAAGTAGAGTCAGCTTCAAGAAGAAGGTCAGCTTAAGGAAGAAAGTTGGCCTCAGGAGTCACCTTCAGCTCTAGTCATACCTGCCTTTTGTAGGGAACTTGGGTGAGTGGATAGCTGGCTTTCCCTTCCTGTCTTCTGGAGAGAGTTTAATTCCGGTTGAAGGTCAAGAAGTCCTACCTGTGTCGAGCACTGGAGCAATATTTAATTAAATAGGCTAATGTCTTCTCTACCCTTTTGTTTTTCCCTACTTTCACTCTTTCCACCTCTTTTGTAAATTAAAGCTTTTAAAGTCATTTAGACTTTGAGCAATAATACTTTGAATTGGCAACCACTATTATTATTTATAATTTTCATATATCTTAGTCAAACCATTAATGTTTAATCCTTACACATCTCCAGGCCTGGCTCTCAATCCACTGAGCCACCTCGCTGCCCAAAGAAGTTATTTTTAAGGGATGCAACCAGGAGAAGTGACCAAGAGAGAAAAAAAAAGTTTAAGCTTTGTAAATGTAGAAGTGATAGGTTTGGGTAACTCTTAAGTGAGGTAAGGAGCTGAAAATGACTCTGTGGTTACAAATGGCTAGTTGGAGGTCCAGGTTCAAATTTTGCTTCAGGTATCTGCTAGCTATGTGATCCTATGTGAGTCTCTTAATTCTCTCTGTGCTACATTTGTAAAATAAGGAGGTAGTTGGGGAGCATACATTGGAGGAACATTCCTTCCAACTCTGGATCTGTGATCAAAAGTAGAGCTGCTTATACCTCAGATGTGTTCTGCATCATTTTTCCTAGGTAGCGAGATGACAAAAAAACCTCTTATTTTGGCATCAGGAAGTTGCATCCTAGACATTAGTTTTGGGACACTGAATATCACTTCATCACTCAGCCTCAAGTTTCCTTATCTGTAAAATGAGAGGTTTGGATGCAGTGGGCTCTAAGGTCCCACAGCTTGAGATCTCTGATCCTATGCTTGTGCCCTGAAGTAACTGGGAAATGTGCACAAAGGAAAGAGACGAATATCAGCATTTATATAGTATCTACCGTGTGCCTGGCACTGTGCTAAGTGCTTTACAAATATCTCATTTGAGCTTCACAACAGCATGTCTGAGATTGGATTTGAACTTTTGTCTTCTTGATTCCAGGCCTGATAATGAGCTCTAGAGTCAGTCTAGAAAGAGCTAATCATTCTCCCACTCTTTTCTAGCAGAGTACCTTGCACATAGTAGATACTTTAATAAATGTCTGCTAGATTGAATTTCTAGTAATATCTGATGTGTTTAAATATGAAATGTATTATTCAGGATTTATCCGTCTTTAGTAGGCTGCTTTAGTGAGAAAGTAGAAAAATATTTATGCAAAAAAATTATGAATTCTCATTTCTTTTTTGGAATACTGAATACAGATGACCTCTGAAAAAAACCTTTGCATAAGGTAGAAAACTATGGTGTGGGATTATTACAAAATTTTTATAGTATAGAGGAGCAGAGAATCTATCCCAAATACAAAAAATAAAAAACAGCATAAAAATTACATCACCAATTGATCAAAGATGCCATGGGAAACTGAAATATTACCACTCAAATTGAATGCAACTTAACATTTCAGATCTATAAGGCTAAAGGTACATATTTTTTGCCTTTTTAAAAATTATCCCCCATGACAATTTGTATTTGAGGTGTGAAAATGGCAGACTTCCTTATTTTGTTTTTTCAGTAAACACAGATAAACAGCTAAAATATAATCAATACTAAACTTATTATTGATTATTTAAATTGGTACTAAAATGAGACTAAATGTTTAATATGTGACCATTAGTGTTTAAGCTATTGTTTTTGTAGCTTTAAAAAAACGAACATAATCACTTTTTCATGCTAAAATTTTGGCTGATTTCTGATGATTTGGGATTATAAAATGGGAAATGAATAGAGAACTGACCTCCAAGCTGCAAGATCTGGGCTCCAGTCCTGCCACTGGTTGTGTGACTGAACAAATCACTTAACTTCTCTGTTAATTTCTTAAAATTCTTTAGAGAAAAGATACAGACCTACTGCTTTGGCATAGGCATTTCTTCCTGGGGAATTTACTTGAACTGGCTTCAGCCACATCCTAACAAACATTATTTCCTCCCATAATGAAATCATGTGGAGAGGAGCCAGTCAGTCATATTTGACTTCATTTCTTACTGTCCTCTTGTGTGGTTCCTGTACATCCCTGTACATTTGTATCTCATGACAGTGACTCCTCCACCTTTTGCCCATGCCCTTAAGTGAACTGCTTTGCCCATTTCGCTATTTCTCCTTTGACTTCTCCAAGTTTTAAATTAATTTACTTCCAGCTTTTGATGATTGATCTCACTTTCTTACTCTGTTTATTAGCCTTTGCATTGTTTTCTCACAGATCTTGATATCTAGTACTTTACCTACCCCCAAAATCTTAGAAAATAAGATTTCTGATGTCCCTCAACACAAACCATAGCACCTGACCATCAAGTTTTGAAAAATGGGATTAACTAAATCACTACTAAAGTGGAGCTAATCTTATCACATTTGCAAGTGCAATTTACTATTCTAGCTTTCCTATGGTGAGAGAGATGGTTTTTCAGCCTGCCAAAATAGAATATCTTCTTGCACTGGAGTGGAAGGGAGAATTTATCACCATCCCTTAAGCATATTTTGGTTTCATTTAGGAATTAGGAGCAATAAACTGGAGACACAAGGAAACAAGAGTTACTCCAAGGTAATAAACTTTTTTTTTTTAAACCAACTAGTACCAAGAAGCTTATAAGTAAGAAAGATTTCATATTGTTATTAATTGCATTTGCTGATATATTACTATGCAAATATGCTTCATACATGCAGTCTGTTTTTCCAAACTAGCTCCTAAGGACAAGGAATGTACTAGCTTCTGATTCTTTTGTATAACAGTCTAGTATAATGCTAAGCATGTAGAAAATGCTTTATTTCTGTGTTGACTGAGTCACATGGCTAACTTCTTTGGGATAATAGGGGAGGATGTTCTTTTTTCTTATACAAAGGGGAAACAAGAATAGTTAGCTTTTGCGATTGATTTCCTATTTATTTCTTTGCAAGATTTACTTTAGTTAAATTTATTTTCTTTCCTTTGTTTCGCACATAACAGGCCCTTAATACACTTTTGTTGACTGACAGAAAATTTTGGTGCAGGTCAAACCTGAAATTAATGACTGGATTGGATTTTTGTGTGGGTTTTTCTTATTCATGATATCCCTAATGCCAATTATCCCATTCAATCAAGAGTTGGCCATTTAAAAATGTTAGCTTTGTTACCTTTCAACAAGGCACTTGATAGAATCAAATTGGCAAAGCTATCAATTGTGCCTTTTCTTTATTTTTAATTTCAAACTGATTGAAATAGTTCTGTTTGACTATCATCAAGTGCTTACTCTTATGTAAAGCATTGTGTTAGAGGAAGTAGAGAATTAAGATGTGATCAAACCCTTATGGAGTTTATGCTTTAGCAGAGATGATGTACACAAATATACAATCCCATTTAGTCAGTATAATGCAGAATAGAATAGTATCCTGTGTTTTGGAGAGAGAAGCGGGAAATTGTAGAATAAGCACAGATCTTAAAGAACTAGGACTGTATAGAGGAACATAAAGCATAAAATACTCTTGTGCCCTACCATTTTGTGGCAAACAGCTAATCCTGAACCTCTCTATGAGTCATCCCTTATGTTGCTGCTCTACCTGTTACCACAGAGGCAGTTTATGGTAGACTGACTTGCCCTTCCTTCACCTTAAATTATACTTTAGCTTGGACTCTGAGAGATGTGAGACCTAGGCAAAATTGAGAAGTTAAATTTGTCTTTGATGTTCATTATTCTTCCAACCGTTAAAATCTCACAACCCTATTAATAAAAAAGTTTTTTAGTATGTACCCCATATATATATTTATTAATAATATGCATGTACTATTGCACTAATATATGTATATACATTATAAAATATGATCAATTAAAAGGATGAGATAAATACACAGTAATATTTGACAATATTTTAATTATGTTAGTAGAAATTTTTTTCTTACTAAAATATTAATAGTAATAGTAATTTTTTTAATTGAAAGCATTAAGATCGACTGTCCTTCATTATATTAAAAAATATTCCTCTTTGTGTCCTGGAAGGATACTGCATTTTGGTAAATAACAGTTTTAGTAATTAATTAGAGCAAATTAGCTATCCAAGCAGATAAATTTATTTTTTCCAAATCTTTTTTTAATAAAAAGCTAAATACTACAATGAAATAACAGGATATGACAGTCAGTGAACAGCTTTTCAGCAGTAGTCATGTTTCTCTATGTACTTATGTACTTTTCTTATACACATCTTAGTACAAAAAGAATAAACAAAAGTGTATTGTCTTATTTAAAATGCAATAGAAAATTTTCAGTATAAATCCATTCTTCTTTCTTCATGTGGGTTTTCTTAATGGATGGTATCACATTTTATTTTCCAATTCAAGTAAATCTCTTTGTTAAAGACATAATTCATTAACGCTACTTAATTTTTTAATGTTTAAAAATTTCATATTCCATTGCCTCTTCCAGATTAATTTAAATTTAAATTAATTTAAGATTAATCAGTCAGAGAGCTCCTGTCTTTCCATGTAGTGAACCAAACCATCACAGTACTTTTTGGGATAACATTCTAATTTTAGGCTTTTCAAGGTTATATTTTATTTTATCTATTTAAAATTTTTATTTTAAAATATTCACATTTACATGATTCATTTTCTTTCCCTCCCCTCTTCTCTTCACCTTCCCAGAACTGGCTTATACAAATATTATCATCAAAGTTATATTTTCAATCAGGGATTGTTTCTTTCTCTCTAAAAGGTTTCATCCTCTCTTTTCACTCCAGCCCCTGTACTTTTGGGTTTATCTAGATTGATACTTGACTCAGAAATCATTAGTGTATTAGTATATAACTCCAAACAATATCCTTAGAAAGTTACTCTTTTTCTAGTTTTAGAAAGCCCCAGTTTGTGAAGTTCCTGATACTTAATCCTTCTCTGAGGACCAGCCAGTGCTGAGAGTTCAACAATTTGAAAAACTTAATCTAACAACCTAATTTTTATTCAAATAAAACTGGGTATTACTGGAGCTCTTCATTTATAAATACAGATTTTATAGGCCATCTTTTTTCGTGGGTGGGGAAACTGAGGCCCAGGGAACAGGAATGGAGTGCCCAAAGTAGAAGTGGCAAAGTCCTCCACTGCCAAATCTTGCTCTTTTCCCCTTGAAAACCTCACTGACTTCAAATAAGATAAACTATTGATGTGGGAATGTTTGGAGAATGGCATGAATTAGATGGCATTTGAGCTTCACCCTGACACAAACTGGCAAAAAAATAAGAGTTGAATTCCTGTGAAGATTATTCCATAGATAAGAAACAGCAAGCAAAGGCACAGGAATGGGAAATTTGGATTGTGTTAAGAAAACAGTGAATGGCCTAGGTCTACTAGACCAGTAATGTTTATAAAAGTAGATCACTGGACTCGAAATGAAGACCTGAGTTCAGATTCCGACTCATTTATATAGTAACATGTGATCCTAGGCAAGAACCTTAAGTTGTCCCAGCGTCAGCTTCTGTAATTTGGGGATAATACTAGCATCTACTTGACAGAGTTGTTGTGAGGATCAAATGAAATAACATAGCCAAGTACTTTGCAAACCTTAAAGTAATCTAAGCATTATTAAAACCAATATATGAATGTCAGCTGTCATAATATCACCATCATCAATAGTAATCCAGATTGAATCTTAAGATCAATAGAGATGGGCCTAAGAAGATAGGTTGGAACCCAACTGTGAAGTGTTGAATTCTAGAATAAGGCATTTGGACTTATGATAGGCAGTGTGGCCATCAAAAGTATTTTGGGCAGAGAGGGATCAGACCTACTCTTTAAGATCTTTAATCTGATAGTTATGTGTAGTGATGCATTGGGAATAGGAAGAATCTAGAAGTGGTCAGATTAGGGAACTGTTTCAGTAAATGAGGCCAAAAAATAACTGGGGCCTGAATTAGAATTGTGGCAGTGGGAAGTAAGAAGGCGCTTATAAAGATATTCTGGAGATTGAATTGATAGGACTTACACAGTGATTGTGGGAGATAAGAAAAAGGAAGGAGGAAAAGATGATTCTGAGATTTAGAAGAATCATACCAGTGCCATGGGCAGGAATGAGGAAATCCCTTAACATTTGATTCCTTGCCTTATTAGAGAAGGGGGAGGTACTATGCTTTATATAAACCTTTTCTCCCCCCTCCTTATATTCCATGCATAGCAGGTACCTACTAAGAACTTATTGAATTGAATTAAGACCTAAAGGAGCTTTACTAATATGCCTCAACGAATACTAATAGAAGGTACTATATCTCTCAGCTGTCATATTATATTAGATTCCAATTCTGACACTTTGCTCACACCTCGCTCCTCAACCCCAGGTTCACATTTCTGACTACTCATAGGACAACTCTTGAATGTCTCTCTAGGACCTCAAATTCAACTTCTGCCAACTGCTTCTTTTTCTTCACTTTTCTGCTCCTATTAATGGCCTTGCTCTTTTCTGTCCACTGAACAAAAGTGAGACAGTTCCTTCACCCAAATGAGTTTACATTCTGCTGTGGAAAGAGAATATGGTAATGGAGGATTATATACCATATATAAACTAAATAAGCAGTCATTGGGGATGGGGTGGTACTGACATCTGGGGAAAGCAGGATAGGCTTTTTGGAAGTGCTGGTGTTTTGAACTGAACCTCAAATAGAGCTCAGAGCTCCAAAAGGCAAAGATGAGAGGGGAAGAATATTCCAGACATGAGGGAAAGCAAAGATACTTCATCAAGAAATGGAAGTCAGGATCCAATTATTCTGGAGGGCAATTTGGAACTATGCCCAAAGGGCACTAAAAGACCGTCTGCCCGTTGATCCAGCCATAGTACTGCAGGGTTTGTACCCCAAAGAGATAATAAGGAAAAAGACTTGTGCAAGAATATTCATAGCTGTGCTCTTTGTGGTGGCAAAAAATTGGAAAATGACGGGATGCCCCTCATTTGGGGAATGGCTGAACAAATTATGGTATATGTTGGTGATGAATACTATTGTGCTAAAAGGAATAATAAAGTGGAGGAATTCCATGGAGACTGGAACAACCTCCAGGAAGTGATGCAGAGCGAAAGGAGCAGAACCAGGAAAACATTGTACACAGAGACTGATAACACTGTGGTACAATCGAACTTAATGGAATTCTCCACTAGTGTCAATGCGGTGATCCAGAACAACCTGGAGGGATCTACAAGAAAGAACACTATCCACATTCAGAGGAAAAACTGTGAGAGTAGAAACACAGAAGAAAAACAACTGCTTGATTACATGGGTCGAGGGGATATGGTTGGTGATGTAGATTCTAAATGAACATCCTAATGCAAACACCAACAACATGGAAATGGGTTCTGATCAAGGACACATGTAATACCCAGTGGAATTGCGCGTCAGCTATGGGAGGGGTGGGGGGATGGGAGGGAGGAATAGAATATGATTTTTGTAACCAAGGAATAATGTTTGAAATTGACCAAATAAAATAAAATTAAAATTAAAAAGAAATGGAAGTCAGCCTGACTGGATCATGGATTGTGTGAGGAAGAAATATAGATTGAGTGCCAGATTCTGAAGGATCATCATAACCATAAATGTGAATCTGAATGGTATGAACTCACCCATATTAAAGAAGTGAATAGCAGAGTGCATTAAAAACTACAAGTCTACAGTATATTGCTTTTAAGAAACAATTGAAGAAGAAAAACACAGAAAATAAAGGTAAGGGGCTGGAGCAGAATCTATCATGCTTCAGCTAACGTAAAAAAGAGGCAGATCATGATTTCAGACAAAGCAAAAGCAAAAATAAATCTCAAAAGATAAGCAGAGAAAGTACAGTTTGCTAAAAGGTACCATAGATCATGAAATAATAACAATATTAAACATCTATGCAGCAAGTGGCATAGCATCCAAATTTTTAAAGGAAAAATTAAATGGGTTACAGGAGGAAGTAGACAATAAAACTATACTAAGGAGGGCTTTAATTTTCCCCTCTCAGAACTAGATAACTCTCACCAAGAAGTAAATAAGAAGTGAAGTTGAGGAATAGAACTCAAGAAAAGTTAGATATGATGGTTTCCTAGGGAAAATTGAATGGGAATAGAAATGTGAAAAATTGTAAAATAAGGATATATCAAAATTTTAAGTATTATTAAATTTATAAAATGGGATAAAATAAGGATATTGTGATGCATAATGATGAAAACAATACAATTGTAATGATTTTGCAGAGGGAAATAAGCCATTAATTCATTCTGCCACTTAGAAATCAGTCAAGTATAATCCTCTTATGTGACATTCATTAAAATAGAAAACTAAAGGAGCTATTTTCATGAACAAATACTTAAGTACCTATTATGTAATCTGGCACTGCTACTAGCCATTTTTATTTAGGAAAATTAGATCACAAACAAAATTAATACTATCGTTTTTCACTGCTTTCTTAAGTTTACTATTTATATTACCCATTGGGATTAGACAAAAAGAAAAGAGTGAATTCACTAAAAAAATATGGAATATGAATATGAATTCTGCCTGTTTCTGTCTCAGGCAACATGGAATAGTAAGTAGAAAATAATCCAGGAAGACCTGGGTTCAAATTTCACTTTTGATAAATACCAAATGTATGACTGTGATATAAGTCACTTAATTTCTCAGTTCCCAGTTCCTTAATACTATAAATTTCAATACAGGTCTGCATTTGTAGGATGAATTCTTTTTGTTTTGTCCTAAGTATGTATACTGACTTAATATGATAATAATAATAATATTGCCTGAATGAATTTATTTAATCCAGTGCCATACCAATTACACTACCAAAGGATTACTTTATAAAGCTGTTCTTTAAAATAGTAATGAAAATCATCTGGAGAAAGAAAAGATTCAGAATCTCAATGGAAATAATGCAAAAACAAAATGGGAAGTAAGGGAACCTAGTAGTAGCAGATCTCAAACTATACTAAATAATAATTATTAGAAAATCTTATTTGGTACTGCTTTAAAAATAAAGAAGTTGGTTAGTGGAACAGATCAGTAAAACTACATAAAGAAACAAATTATTCTAATTGTCTACTGTTCTTTAAACTAAAGATTCCACCTGCTGAGATAAGAACTTACTATTTCCAGGCAACAAGCATTTATTAAGCACGTGCTGTGTGCTGAGCACTTAAGATATAAATAATACCAAATCATCTCTACCCTTACAAAAATTGGAAAGCATTCTAGCTGAAATTAATCAGTCAGTAACCATTTATTAAGCACCTGCTAACTGCCAATTACTGTGCTACGTACTGGGGATACCAAAGAAAGCAAAAGACAGTTCTTACTTTCAAGGAATTCACAATTTAATTAGGTGTAGACTCACATTTCACACTAAATACCAAGAAATGCTTCAGATAAATACATGACTTTCAGGAAAAAGTCATGTCACAAACAAATTAGAGGAGCAAAGAGGAAATTATCTTTCAGATTCTAAGGGGACCAGACAAAAGAAAAAATGATTAATTTGGGTCACATAAAAAGTTTCTGTACTAACAAAACCAGTGCATTAGAAGAGAATTATTAGGTTATATTAGAAAAGAAACAATTGACTAGAAAATATAATTGCAACAGATTTGACAAATATCTTATTTCCAAGATATGTAGTTCAATTCAAATTTATAAAAGTAAAAACCTTTTCCAAGCAGATAATTGGTCAAAGAATATGAACAGTTATCAAAGGAATAAATCTAAGCTCAATAGCTGCATGAAAAAAGTGTTTTGCATCCCTAAAAATTAGAAAATTAAAATTTAAAGCAACTTTACACCTATGATATTTGCAAAGTTGTCAAAAAAAGAAAATGACAGTTGTTGGAAGCACTCTAGGAAAAATTATATCAATTCATTATTAGAGGAGTTATGAAATGGTACAGCTGTTTTTGAAAGCATTTTGGAACTGTGCACCCAAAGTTACTAAACTATAAGTTTGATCCAAGGATACTATCTACCTCAAAAATAAAAGAAAAAACAAAAGATCCCATATGTACAAAAATATTTTTAGAACTGGAAGCTAAAGATTGGGGCAGAGTTGGGGCACTAGTTGACGAATGCATGAGAAATTATGGAATATTATTGTACCATAAGATAAGAAACGATTAAAAGGATGGTTTTAGAAAAGCCTTGGGAGACATATGAACTTATACAGAGTAAATTAAGCAGAATTAGAAGAACAGTTTATATGTTTGCAACTATGTTGTAAAGATAAATAACTTTTAAAGATATAAGATCTCTGATCAGTGCAATGTTCAACCATGATTCCAGAGGGCTAGTGAAGAGTGATGAAACTTCCTAACAGTGGCTTGACTCAATATGCTGAATGAGACAAACATGTTTGGATGTGGCCAATGTTGAAATGTCTTTTGCTCTATTAATGCACATTTGTTACAAGGATTTTTCTTTTTTCAACAGTGAAGGGAGTAGAGGTAAAAAAAGAAGATAAATGCTTTTTGTTATTAATTTTTTTAATTGCAAAAAGAATGAATTTCCTATAACAGTGACATTATAGGCATGAAACAACAACAACAACAAAATAAAAGAATAAAACTTGATTTTCCACATTTTGAAAATTTGCCTTTTGCAAATCCATTTAAATGTATGAAAGTTGTATAATATCTATTATATAAAATTAGAAAATTTGTGTGTATTTTAAAAGAACATTAAAGAAAAAGTTATTGTAAACTGGAGTTTTGCTGGGAATCTCAGTCATTGAACCAGAATTTTATAGAAAATGAAGAAAAGGTCTGGAAAGATTAGTGAAAGGTCATTCCTAGAATCTAAATTGGAAGAAGTCACTTAGTCTAACTCTCCGCTAATAAATGAATTCTCCTTCATAATATTCCCTATAAGTAGTCATGAAATCTGTTTTCAAATACCTCCTGTTGTGTGGGTCCCACTGTCTAGGTAATCTGTTTTAGCTATAAAGGATGTTAAGAAATAGATTAGAACTTGTATTAGGCATCTTTACATGCTTTACTCTTAATTTAGTCTAGGACTATATTTCCCCTCCAAATTATAGAGAATTTTTACTTACAAGGTGAGCATTCATCCATCAAATTTTGATGGATAAATTAAAAGATATTTAAAAGGACAAGGATGAAAGGTAGATGTAAAGCAAGCAAAAGCCTTCCATTATATACTATGGGCATACAAACAATCTAGTTTGTGTTCAATTTTCCTGCTTATGTTCTTCATGAATGACAAAGCTGATTAAGAAATAGGGGGAAAACCTACTTTGCTAGTGAATAATAAAACAGCCATACAAATGGTTAAAATTAAAAGTTAAATATAGGATCAGAGATTTAAAGTTAGAAAGGAAGGGATGTGAAAAATTATCTAGTCCAGCACTTTTCATTTTATACTTGAGGAAACAGGCCTAAGGAGGTTAAATAACTTGCTCACAGTCACACAGTTGGATAAATTCTCAGGCAGGATTTTGAGTCTCAGTTCCCTAACTCCAAATCTAACACTCTTGCTATTATGCCACAATGTGTACTTCCAAGAATAAAGTTAGCAACATTTAATTGTGGCATTCAAACTATAAGAGCTATCAGGTAATTGCAAAATGTATTCTAATGTTTTTAAAGTAATGTTTTGTGAGAAATATTTGTTTTTCTTCATTAGATAAAATGTTTTTTTAAGAAGTTAGATAATAAAATGCATCATATTTTCAGTTAAATTATGGTACTGTTCAGTTGTTTCAGTAATGTCTTATTCTTTGTGACTTTATTTGAGGTTTTTTGGGTTTTTTTGGGCAAAATACATTTTCTACTTCCTTCTCTAGTTCATTTTGGAGATGAGGAAAACAAAGGCAAACAGGGTTAAGTGACTTGCTTAAGGGTCACACACAAACTAGTGTCTGAGGTCAGATTTGGACTGATACCTTCCTGATTTCAGATCTAGGACTTGATCCAACTAAGCCTGTCCTAGGATAATTTGTGACATGCTGGCAAATTAAAACATTTGTGTGATAACATGCATGTAAATTTAGGAAATATGAATTTATTGTTTTCCAGGGTTTCAAAGCTAGTAAATTTAGTTGTAGGAATTTGAATCTTAAGTCTCCAGACCACAAATCCAGTATTCTTCTTTCAATTACCTCTCAATAGAGAAACAAAGACAAATGTGAGAGGCAGAAATAGAGAGGACTTGGTAACTTACTCTTCTTTCTCCTTCACCTATCATAGTGAAAAATTAAACTAAAGATTCACGCAAGAAAGTTTGGGATTGTACCCCCTAACAGAAGTAGTGATGCCAGAAGGAGCAGATTTGATATTGGATGTTTCACTGGTGAAACATTTAGGCAGAGATATCTTGTAAGCAGTGAGAGATGTTGATCTTAACCTCAAAAGAACTATCAGAGGTAAAGATACGGTTTTGGTAGTCATCTTCATGGTGGTGTAATTGAAACTTTGGGAGTACTCCAAGACCTTCATCTTACAGATTTACAGAGCCAAAAACAGCCTCGAAGTCATACCATACCTCAGAGGTTGGAGAGAGGGCAAAATATTTAGAGTGATGGTTTCTGAATTTTTTGTAGCAGCAAATCCATTTTTATATCTTAAAAATTATCATATACTTTTTTACTTTTTCAAAAAGCATTCTACAACAAATAATTTTGTTAGTTCATATTTTATTTAGAAACAATTAAGGATTTTATTATCCTTTCATAATATACAATGAAATCATAAATATTAACTCGTTGATAAAATGCTTAATAGTTTTTATATTAATAAGTTGTTATGATAACAATGTGATACTTGGTCTTATTTTTAGATACACATAGTGTTATGTCATTGATATTATTACTCGTTCTTCTAATTTAGAGAGATATTTTGTTTATGTATAAACTATAGCAGACAAAAACAGTCCTAATAGATTTAATGAATAGTAAAATATATTGTTTTATTTGTAAATTTATACATTTTATAAATAAAAAACACCTTTATTCATCTATAGTCAAAATAAAACAAGGTTTTCTAGATTCAAACACATTTGAATGGAGTATAAGTTGACGAATATTTTTTTTTTAACCCTTACCTTTCATCTTGGAATCAATACTGTGTATTGGTTCCAAGGTAGAAGAATAGTAAGAGCTAGGCAATGGGGGTTAAATGACTTGCCCAGGGTCACACAGCAGGAAAGTATCTGAGGCCAGATTTTAACCTAGCACCTCCTGTCTATAGGCCTGGCTCTCAATCTACTAAGTTACCCAGCTACCCCCAACAAACATTTATTATAAGGCTTACTATGTTCCATGGACTGGACTAAGCAGTGGACTTGCAAAAGAGAGAATTCCTGTCCTCAAGCAACTCAGAGCTTAATAAGGAAGACAGTCTTCAAACAACTATATATAAACAAAAATAGAGGATGAATAGGAGATAATCTCATGGAGAATGCACTAAAATTAAAGAAGTTAATTATAAGCCTATTGACCATTCTTGTTCACATAAAATCAGATCAGATGTCAACATCTCTTACTTACACAGCTACTATCTTACTGTAGCCTTTCATTGCCTCATGCCTTGCAGGGGGCCATCAAGCCACTATGTTGGACACAGTCAGGCGTAGAAACTGGGGGATTGCAAAGTGGTCCCTAGGAAGGATGGACCTTTGAGCCCCCCATTGAGCCCCTTTCTGTGTGACTTTTCTCATTAACATCTCTTAATATTGGGATTACTGTGATTATTGTTCTCTCCCTAGCTTCAGGAAAAATAATACGAGAGCAAAATACTTGCAGGATTAATACTAATGCTTCAGATTATCACCCTAGAATATCACCAAAAGATCACACTTACAAAATCAAACCTAAAAGATTCTTATGGGTCAATTTCTAACAGAGCTGCACTCAAAATTCTCCACCCCCATGTACAGGCCAGGAACAAATTCTCCTAAGCCAGTATATTAATCACTCTAGGGAGAGGCTGGTACACCATGCCTCAGTGACTTTTTTTCACCAACTAAAACATAAGTAATCTGTCTTGGGACTGCCACATGAAACACTAGAAAAATAATTAGCCTAATATTAAAGAATATCTGAAACTGAATTGTGTTTCTGTTATCCTTTGATCCCTCAACTTGGCTATAGTGTTGATTGTTTTCTAAGAACTCCTGATTGATTATCTATTTTATTAAAAGTAACAAATGATTTTCTTTGATTGTCCGCAAGTCTAGGCACCTTACAGGTTAATGAGATCTGACCTCTAGCTATCTTCTCTGTGATGAGAAATCATTTATCATTTGCAAATGCTTTGTGTGCATTTTCAGAATCAATAGCAATGTAATATATAGAATAATCACAGAATGTTAATCAAACTATTTGTTAAAAGTTAATGTATGACTTATCCAATTATCTGCATTGAACATGTATATTGAATAATGTAACTGTGTGCCAAGAAAATATGTAACCATTAAGAGGTATAAAAATAAACACAACTCTGGGCCAGACAGAGAAGTTCCATGCAAAGCCTGGCCACAGGTTGACACTCTCAACTGTTTTCCCATCACTCATTTGTGCCTTGGCCGTCACACCTAATTGAGGACTCCCAAAGCCATGATGGGGTAGGCCCCTGGAGACCACAGCAATGCCTAGACTATTTGAATAGTCTTTTAATTGGTCTTCCTCATTGGTCTTGCCTCAAATCTCTACCCATTCCAGTTCATTCTCCCTTCAGTTGCCAAAGACCTGACTTCTCTGATTTCTTTCAAGATTCCTCTCACAAGTTTTTATCTGCAGGAGGTCTTTGCCTAACTTTCCTCACTGCTAATGCCTTCCCTCTGAAAATACCTTCCATTCATACTGTGTGTGTATGTATTGTGTATATATACAGTTTTTTCACATGACCTCTCTCCCCATTAAATGAGAGTTCCCTAAGGGTTAGAGATGTTTTTTCCTTTGTTTTGCTCAGCGTTAATGCAATGCTTGACCCATAGCAAATGTTAAATAATACTTGTTGATTTACTGACCTTATCGTATTTGTCTATTGCAAATTAGTTCCTTAACTATTCATATTTAGAAATATTTAGGTCTTTAAAATAAAATGAGCCCTTGCTTCTAAAGGACCAATCAGGTGATTAATTAGTAAGCAGGCCTTTATGTCTATTACAAATAAAAGACAAGCATTTTTAAAATTGGGGGAAAGATGGCATTTTGTCAATTTGTTATTCTCTACATTAACTCTAAAAATGCAGTCATGGAGTAGCTAGGTGGCTTTGTGAAGTAGATCCAATGAATGAGTGAAATGAGACCCAGGCTTAAAGGCAGGATATCCTGAATTTAAATTTGGCCATAGACAATTACTAGCTGTGTGACCTTGAGCAAGTCACTTAAATCCCATTGCCTACCCCTAACTGCTCATCTGCCTTGGAACCAACACATAGTATCAAATCTAAGACAGAAGGTAAGAGTTTAAAAAATAATAATCATTTTGTAAAAATAAAAATTTAGTTACTTTACCTTCTGGGCCCAGAATATGAATTCAAGGACCTTGCATTGATGTGTCTTAAGTACTTAGTTTTTCTAAAATACCAAACAAATGTTTCCTCTATTTCAGTAGGCAATTTTTGTTAGTAAGCATTTATGAAGTGCTTACTGTGTGCCAGGTACTGTACTAAATGCTGGAGGAACAAGTGGAAGCTTATGTTCTAAATATGATGGAAAGCAAAGCAAGAAAGGAAACTGAACAGGGTTGATGGGGAGAAGGTATCAGGCACAAGGGAATAGTTGAGAAAATCTCGTGGAGCATCAGTGGAGCTTTGGGAGATTCAAACTTGGGAGGTTCAAAATCTTCAAACTGGACCTATTTCCTATATTGGAGGTTCTAGAAGGAATTAGCTAATTAGAGGGTGACTAATTAATTAATAAGACCTCAGGGACTAGGGGTACTTTTTAAAGTGAGATGTCTTTTAATTTTAAAGAATTTTTACAGTTGAGTGGTTTTCCAGGGTGGTGAAGAGGTTTCTATGGCATGGTAGAGAAAGTCCCATTGAAATGAATCCTCACTGAGGCCTGAAACCTTCATTATTATCACTACAGAAAATGACTATTTTCTTCTTTAGCTTTAATGCCTTTGAGACTCCTTGGCATGAGAAAGCCATCATATTTCACAGTAACAGAAATGCCTTGAATTTTGTCCCCATATTCTCATACAGTTTTATAATTGAATTTCCTTTTAATGGTTTAATTTTTTTTATAAAATTTTTTTTCTGTAATAACTTGAAAAACTATGTTGAACCTCATTCATATTTCTTGGCATAAGTGATTGTAAAATATGCAATGTGCCCACATTTTACAAAGGATTATATTTTAAACTTGTAAAACTATCACCCTGATGTCAACTGAGATTTGTGAATTCAGGATCTTATACAATTCTCCTTTATATCATTTTCCCTAAAAATCTACCAGTTATATCAACTATTTTTTGTGATTGAGGTATTGACATTACTTTCCCTCTATTTTAAAGAACATATCATACCTGCATTTGTTGCTTCACACACTTGCAGTGCAAAAAAGGAAGATTTTGAATTGTTATTTAATTGATCTCCATATGAGGAATCCTTCCTGCTATATTGTTTGTAAGTGATATTATTCAAAGCTATTTCACATATGATTTACTAAATTACTTTAAGATAGGAAATATTTTACTTTTGTATCCTCAGTAACTATCATCCTGCCTGGCATGGAGTAAATGCTTAATAAATTCTTGTTAGTTGATTAAAAATTGTTTCAGTCATATTCAGTAGACTTTGGATAGCATTAACATTTCTCTTATTGAGTGAGGCTTTTTATAATGAACAATTATGTAAGCACTGTATATGTTGCAAGTAATCATTTTGATACCAATGGCCAGCTTTCCTTATGCTTATTAGAATAATTTAACTTCTTCTGGAAAGCTTCCTATCTTTTAATGTATTCTGTGTACCTTTTAAAGATGTTTCAGTTTATTACATTTTATGCTAATTGTAGCAAAAGTACTTGTACAAAACACATATAGTGATATTTTGTATTCTATAATAAAAGCAGTTAGGTGATAGAGTAGTTAAAGCCCTAGACTTGGAGTCAGGAAAACCTAGATTGAAATACTACATCAGAACTTTGCCACATCCCTCCAGCATTCATTACTTCCCTTTGCTGTCATGTTAGCCAATCTGCTAGGTGTGAGGTGATATCTCAGAGTTGTTTTGATTTGCATCTCTCTGATTATAAGAGATTTAAAACACTTTTTCATGTGCTTATTAATAGTTTTGATTTCTTTAACTGAAAATTGCCTTTGCATGTCCCTTGCCCATTTATCAATTGGAGAATGGCTTGATTTTTTTTGTACAATTGGTTTAGTTCTTTATAAATTTGAGTAATTAGACCTTTGTCAGAGGTTTTTGTTATGAAGTTTCCCAATTTGTTGCTTCCCTTCATTTTGTTTGTATAAAAACTTCTTAATTTGATGTAATCAAAATTATTGATTTTACATTTTGTGTTTTTTTCTAGCTCTTCCGTGGTTTTAAAGTCTTGCCTTTCCCAGATTTCTGACATGTATACTATTATGTGTTCACCTAATTTGCTTATAGTGTCCTTTATATTCAGGTCATTCACCCATTCTGAGTTTATCTTGGTGTAGGGTGTAAGATGTTGATCCAAATCTAATCTCTCCCATACTGTCTTCCAATTTTCCCAGCAGTTTTTAATCAAATAGTGGATTTTGGTCCCAAAAGCTGGGATCTCTGGGTTTATCATAGACTGTTTTGCTGAGGTCACTTACCCCAAGACTATTCCACTGATCCTCCTTTCTGTCTCTTAGCCAGTACCAAATTTTTTTTTTAAACCCTTACCTTCCGTCTTGGAGTCAATACTGTTGTGTATTGGCTCCAAGGCAGAAGAGTGGTAAGGGCTAGGCAATGGGGGTCAAGTGACTTGCCCAGGGTCACACAGCTAGGAAGTGGCCGAGGCCAGATTTGAACCCAGGACCTCCCATCTCTAGGCCTGGTGTACCAAATTGTTTTGATGACCACTACTTTATAGTATAGTTTGAGATCTGGGACTGCAAGTCCTTCTTCCTTTGCATTTTTTTTTCATGATTTCCCTGGATATCCTTGATCTTTTGTTCTTCCAAATGAACTTTGTTATGGTTTTTTCTAATTCAGTAAAAAAGTTTTTTGGTAGTTCAATGGGTATGGCACTAAATAAGTAAATTAATTTGGGTAGGATTGTCATTTTTATTATGTTAGCTTGTCCTACCCATTAGCAATCAATGTTTTTCCAATTGCTCAAGTCTAGTTTTAGTTGTGTGGAGAGTGTTTTGTAGTTGTGTTCATATAGTTCCTGTGTTTGTCTCAGCAGATAGATTCCTAAATATTTTATATTGTCTAGGGTGATTTTAAATGGAATTTCTCTTTCTAGTTCTTGCTGCTGAGATGTGTTAGAGATATATAGAAATGCTGATGACTTATGTGGGTTTATTTTGTATCCTGCAACTTTGCTAAAGTTGTTGATTATTTTGACTAGCTTTTTGGTTGATTCTCTAGGATTCTTTAAGTAGACCATCATATATCATCTGCAAAGAGTCTCATAGCCTATTTTAATGCCTTCCATTTCTGTTTCTTCTCTAATCACTACAGCTAGTGTTTCTAGTACAATGTTAAATAATAGAGGTGATAATGGGCATCATTGTTTCACTTAGGATCTTATTGGGAAGGCTTCTATTGCAGATGATGTTTGCTGATGGTTTTAGATACATACTGTTTATTATTTTTAGGAAAGGCCCTTCAATTCCTATCCTTAATAGTGTTTTCAGTAGGAATGGGTGTTGTATTTTGTCAAAGGCTTTTTCTGCATCTATTGAGATAATCATGTGATTTTTGTTGGCTTGCTTGTTGATATGGTCAATTATGTGGATGGTTTTCCTAATATTGAACCATCCTTACATTACTGGTATGTGTCCTACCTGGTCATCATGAATAACCCTCGTGATGACTTTCTGGAGTCTTTTTGCTAGTATCCTATTTAAGATTTTTGCATCTATATTCATTAAGGAGATTGGTCTATAGTTTTCTTTCTCTGTTTTTGACCTGCCTGGCTTTGGAATCAGTACCATATTTGTGTCATAAAAGGAATTTGGTAGAACTCCTTCTTTGTTTATTCTGTCAAATAGTTTGTATAATATTGGGAATAGTTGTTCCTTGAATGTTTGATAGAATTCATTTGTGAATCCATCTGGACCTGGGGATTTTTTCTTAGGGAGTTCTTTGATGGCTTGTTCAGTTTCTTTTTCTGCTATGGGGTTGTTTAGGTAATCTATTTCTTCCTCTGTTAGTATAGGCAATTTATATTTTTGTAAATATTCATCCATATCACCTAGATTGCCATATTTCTTGCCATATAGTTGGGCATGATAGTTTTTAATGATTGCCTTAATGTCCTCTTCATTAGAGGTGAGGTTTCCCTTTTCATTTGGTTTTTCTTTCAATTTGGTTTTCTTCTTTCCTTTTTTAGATTAGATTGACCAGTACTTTGTCTATTTTATTTTGTTTTTTCAAAGTACCAGCTTCTAGTCTAGTTCTTTGACTTTCAATTTTAATTTCTCCTTTGATTTTTAGGATCTTTAATTTAGTTTTCATCTGAGGATTTTTAATTTGTTCACTTTCTAGTTTTTTAATTTGCATACCCATTTAATTGACCTCTGCCCTCTTTAGTTAGTTTGTTAATATATGAACTCAAGGATATATATTTCCCCCTGAGTACTGCTTTGGCTGAATCCCATAGGTTTTGAAAGGATGTCTCATCATTGTCATTTTCTTCAATGAAATTATTAATTGTTTCTATGATTTGTTCTTTAACCAGTTTCAGAGAATTGTATTGTTTAATTTCCAATTAATTTTTGATTTACCTCTCCCTATGGGTGTACTGGCTAATTAATTATTATTTTCATTGTATTGTGATCTGAGAAGGTTGCATTTATTATTTCTGATCTTTTGCACTTGTTTGCAATGTTTTTATGACCTAATATGTCGTCAATTTTTGTGAATGTGCCATGTGCTGCCGAAAAGAAGGTGTATTCCTTTTTGTCCTTATTTATTTTTCTCCACATATCTACTAAGTCTAATTTTTCTAAGATTTCATTCACTTCTCTTGCCTCCTTCTTATTTATTTTTTGGTTTGATTTATCTAGTTCGTATAGAGGAAGGTTCAGGTCTCCCACTAGTATAGTTTTTCTATTTCATCCTTGAGCTCCACTAGTTTCTCCTTTAGAAATTTGGATGCTATGCCATTTGATGCATACATGTTGAGTACTGATATTTCCTCATTGTCTATATTGCCTTTTATCAGGATGTAATTACCTTCCCTATCTCTTTTAACTAGATCTATTTTTACTTTGGCTTTGTCATATATGATTGCGACTCCTGCCTTCTTTTTGTCAGTTGATGCCCAATAGATTTGGTTCCATCCTCTTACTTTCACCCATTGCGTATCTACCTTCCTCATGTGTGTTTCTCGTATATGTATTTATGCATGTATATATCTGTATACATATTTATGTCTTGTCATTTCATTCTATACAGTTTGTCACTGTTCCCTCTAAGTGTAATTTTTCTAGCTGCCTAGGTGGTGATTGTGGAAAGGAAACAAGACCGACAGTTTCTGGGGGAAGGGGCCAACTGGGAGTGGCAGTTGGGTCTTGTGACTAGCACTTCCTTCCTGCAGGGTGTGGCAGTTGGATCTTGTTACTAGCACTTCCTTCCTGCCTGGTGGGACTTGCTTCTGGGTATTGGAGGAGAGGGAAGCTTGTTCAGCCCAGTCTGGAGTGGCATGCTCTTCTTGGTTCAGCCTGAAGACACAGACTTCTGAAGGTTAGAATTGTTCTTGTTTGCTTTCTGTCTATTCTAAGATTCTGAATTAGAACAACGAGAGTAGACGGGAGTGGGACAAACCCTCCGCCAGCCTCTAGGGCCTGACCCTATACTCTGAAGCTAAGGAAAAACTCCAATTCCAACTGGATTATTAAACTTTATATTATTTGAATTCGCAGTCAGATAAGTGGACTATCTTTTCTGGTCATAGAGGGAGCTGAAAATCAGTTCAGTCATCAAGGCAATAAAAGACCTTATCGGACCCCTGCTGTTTCCTCTCAGCAGGGGGCATCTCCCTCCCTTGCATCACCAAGCTATATACCCTCTCTCCCCTCAACTACTCCATACCCCATAAAAACCTCCCATTATCCCCATTTTTCCAATCCTATTTTCCTTTCCCAGTAAATATTACACGATAATAACAATTTTTAAGAGTTACCAATGACCTCTTTTCTTATAGGGATACATATCATTTTACCTTATTGGGGCTCTTAAAGAAAAAGTTGTTTTTTGTTTATTTTGTTTTTCTTTTTTCCCTCTTGAGTTCTGTGCTTGGGCATCAGATTTTCTGTTCAGTTCTGGTCTTTTCTTTACAAATGCTTGGAATTCTTTTTTGTTGTTGAATGACCATACTTTCCCCTGTAAGAATATAATCAGTTTTGGTGGGTAGTTGATTCTTGGTTGTAGACCTAGTTCCCTTGCTTTCCGGAATATCATATTCCATGCCTTTCAGTCCTTCAGTGTAGATGCAGCCAGATCCTGTGTTATCCTAACTGTGGTTCCATGGTATCTGCATGACGTCTTCTTGGCAGCTTGTAATATTTTTATCTTGGTCTGATAGTTCTTGAATTTAGCTATTAACATTCCTGGGTGTTGTCAGTTGGGGTTTAAGTATAGAAGGTGATCTGTGGATTCTTTCAATCTCTACTTTTCCTTCTTGTTCTAGAATAGTGGGGCAGTTTTCTTGGATAATTTCCTGTAGTATGACGTCCAGGCTTTTTCTTCTGTCATGGGCCTCTGGTAGACCAATGATTCTTAAGTTGTCTCTCCTGGAACGATGTTCTAAATCTTCTGTTTTGTGAATGAGATGTTTCATATTTTCCTTTTTTCATTCTTTTGGTTTTGTTTTATAGTGTCCTGCTGCCTTGTGAAGTCACTTAATTCTAGTTGTTGTATTCTGGTTCTTAAAGACTGGATTTCATCCCTGACTTTTTGGTCATCCTTCTCCTTCTGGTCTGATTTTCTTTGGAGGTCATCTTTCATTCTCCTTACCTCATCTTTCGTCTTCTTTGTCTCATCTTTCATCTCCTTTGCCTCATTTTCAAACTGGTTGATTTTGGCTTTCAAGACACTATTTTCTGTTTCTAGATGACTTATCTTAGTTTTTAAATTCTTTTCCCAATTGTCTTCATCCTGTCTTGTGTTTTGATCTGAGTTCTTCCAAAACCTGTGTCCAATTCACTGGGTTTTGTTTTATTGCTTTGTGTTCCCTCCTTCTCTCTTCCGTTTGCTTTGTTCATTGTCTGTATAGAAGCTATTGATTGTAATTTCTTTTTTCTTTTTCTGTTGTTGGCTCATATTTACCCCTTCTTTACTCCCTGCAGTGGTCTGTGCTGTTGCTCCTCTTATTTATTTATTTATTTGTTTGTTTGTTTGTTTTGGTTTGGGGGTTTTCTGTCAGTATCCCCTCTTGGAGCTTTATCAGGAGATCTCAGTGAAGTCTGTGGGGGAGGGGTGTTAGAGCTTGAGCTTCTCTGACATCTGAAAACTTTTGATAGGATTAAGTACAGCTGGTTTGGGCTGGATGTGCCCTGAGGCCAAAACATCCTGGGAGGCGGAGCAATATGGAGGGTCTCCACTGCTGTGATCAGGCTGCAGGCTCTGAGCTCCCATTCCATCTCCTTCCCCACCACCTGTGTTTGATGCTCTGAGCCTGGCCCAGCTCTGCCCGTAAGGTACTCCCTCCAGACCATCCCCTTTGCCCTCCCAGAGGTTCCCACTGCTCCTAGAGGATTAGTGCTCTAGGTGGGGGTGGGGTCCTGGGACCTTCCTTCTTCCTTCCCCTTAATCCGGAATGTTTTCAAATTCCGGCTTTTGGGGGCATACCTTTTGGATTGAGTTCAGCAGGAGGGTTCCTTGACTCTGTCTTGTTGTTAGGTTTGATTTTTCAGTCCCCTATGAGGATTTAGTTTGTAATTGGTAAGGAAGGGTTTTCAGAAGTCTAAACTTTCGCTCACTCTACGCTGCCATCTTGACTTCGCCCCTAAGATTGACTTTAAAAAGTAGGTGGTTTATTTTAACCATTAGTGAGTCTCAAAGCAAAAAAGGGGAGAAACCTCAAATATGTTTAAATGTACAACTGGCCTACTTAGAAGTTACCCAAGAAAATGAAATAAATTCAGAATTTTACTTATGCATTCCAGATACATTAAAAGAACAAAAGCAAGTTCCTCATTCTTGCTTTGGTGAGACTTTTTTTTTTTTAGTATAAGTCAAAATGAGCTCCTTTTCAAAGTCTGTTGCTTCATGTGAATTTCATGTAGAAACAATTATTGACAATTGGTTTTCTGTTGTTCTTTCTGTTTCAATTTTCTCCACCACCCCACCTGCCCTATGGTAAATAGCTTGATATAGGTTATATACTCTTGCTTTCATGTTGCTCCTCATCAACTACACATAATCCACAAGGAAAAACAATTTTGCCCTAGGAGCTTAGGAAGGAAGGAAGGGAGAGAGGTAGAACCTGTTGTCAATTAGATCCTTATAACAACTTTAGGAAGTAGGTATTTTTATAGTTTATAATTTTTATTCAATTTTATTTAATAATAGTTTTATAGTTTATAATTGAGAACACTGAAGCAAACCAGAGGTTGTGACTCATCCAGGGTCATACAACTAGTAAGGATCTGAAGCAGGATTTGAACTCCCATCTTCTTACATTGGGTCCAGAGCTTCATCCACTATGACACTTAGCTACTCTTCCAAGAGTATTAACCCTTCCAGAAGCTTACTTAAACAGTATGCAAGTATCCCAAGATCATTTAGGATATGTGCATTCTTACTCATATCCTAAGTTACTCCCTGGTCCTCATTTACTCATCTGTGAAATTGAGATGTAAGAATTTTGGCAGGAAGAGATTGTTCCCAGAATCCCCAGTTATAACTTGAAATGACATTTAGGTTCTGCACTGTCCCTTTAGGGTTGCCTTTGCAGTATGAAATCAATGGAATAACTTTTCTCCCTGTATTCCTGGTATTGAGTCTCAGCCTCCATAGTGCTTATTTCTCTCTAGATCTGGGTTAATTAGGCTTTTGTGGAGTAGCCTAGGAATCTAACCACTCTGAGTAATAATGGGAAGAATGTTGTGAGTTCCAATTCATTAAATATTCATGATAGTGTGTTCAAGAATTCAAAGGACTGCCTTGTGAAGAGGATCAGACCTGTTCTCTTTGGTCTTATAGGATAGGCAGAGAAGTAATGATGAGGAAAATGTAATGTTGATGTCAAATAAAACTTTCCAACCATTAAATCTATCTGAAAGGAATAAGCTGTTTTGTGAGGGAGTGGGTTCCCCCCTTCTTCAAAAAGAGGCTTGATGACCATGTGTTGAGTATGTTATAGCAGAGTTGATATCTTTTGTATTAGAAAGCCACTGAAGTTCCAGCTTTCAAATCCTGCAGTTCTGCAGTCTAAATATACTTTTAAGATTTTGCCATTTGAAATTTGAGGATTGCCTATTTTGGGATTTTACCTCCTTCCCATTCCTCTGCACTGACTTGGTACCATGCTAATGAACAGTGGTTGCTCAAAAGTCAGAGAATAAGAGAAAATAAGAAAAAGAATTAACAAATTGAGTAGCAGTTCTGAATATTTAAAAGTTAAATGTGCCTATTATCTTAAATGCTAGCTTATAAAAAGCAGAATATTCTTTCTCTGCTGTTTCCTTTGGGTGTCCTCATACAGAGTATTTCAGAATTTTAATTTTATCGTGTGTTTTGCCTTCAAAGAACTGATCTGTGAGATATCTACATTAAAAATAACATGTAATTATAGCATGACTTCTTGACTCTTTCTGTCCCTTGTTGTAGTGTTACACAAGTTAAAGTTCATTCTACTTTTTAGATCTTCCAGGTGAGTATAGGATGCCAGTTGAATGAATGCAGAGACTATTGAGTATTTTATTCAAATATTTTAAACATGATGTTGTTTATGTATCAAGTTCTTTTAAGAATTGAGAAAATATCCTTTATTGGGACAATTCTTGGGCTCCTATAAAGAAAAGGCAAAAGATATGTTAAGAAGCAGATGTTGCATGACTAAAGTACCCAGCTGTGTACTAACAAAATGAATCTCATGCCGATTAGTTAACAATTCCTTGGCAGTCAAAGGCATATGTAAAGCAGTAAACACAGCATGGGGAAATAGAAAAAAATTAAAAGCATTTTTTTAGCTTAAAACATTGGCAACATAAAGTCTCTAACATCTGTGTTACTGAAAAGTTGATTATGTTGTTTGTAAGTCATAGCAAGGTCACTAACAGAGTCAAAAAATTTCTTAACCCATCACAGGCTCTATTTCTTGTCATTAGCACTTACTGTCATGGAGGTGAGATATACGGTTTAATTTATTTGAAAACAATAGTCTAGTGAAATATTTGTAAAACTGACCTGTATATATAAACTAAAAGAATTTTTAAATTGATTATTGCATTTTACATTTAGAAGGCACAGGTGTCCTGGTTTCTTTAATCTTGTTTATAATGGAATCTGTGAAACTATTATTAATTTGAACATTGTTAGTGAAATTTTCATTACCATATTTAGATATGTGACACCTGAGTAATATGTATGTAGAAAAATGTATGCACATATGCAGATGTACATATATACATACACGTGTATATATGTATATGTATAAAATATTGTCTCTTAGAACACTCCTATTATCCTACCTCCAAGACCTTTACATTGGGTTGACTATATAGAGATTTTGAGGGTGGATAGTGAATGAAGGTGGTGGTGTTTTTTTTATAAATATATGTTAGACTGATTATTTAGTCTCTAAAATTAATCTTCCTTTTTCATAGTTAAAAAAAGTACTGAAAAAAAATACTGATCATTTGTAAACTTGCTTGAATGAAGGCAAAATATTCATGAATGTTTAATTAGGCACCATTTCAGTAATCAAGATTGAATTAATATTGTGTTTATTTCCCCATGGGAGAGAGAAGCTATTGATACCATATGTACTTATTGTATGTTTGTATTTTGTTTTTCCCCAGCCTATTTTATTCAGATTGAATAGGACCTCCTCCCACCTGTCTGTTTTTAGTGTTGAAGTAAATTAGTTCACTGTTGTAGATGCTATGTTGTAAAATATTTATGTCATTTTACAAAACCTTGACTTTTCCAAGAAATTACCCACTTTACAGTGTCAAAAATTTTGTGACATCTGGATCCATTCTGTGAATTTAAATTTTGAGAAGTTGGGAATTTACTTTTAAAAAATGACTTTACTACTATGGATATTTGTCAGTATTTTAAAGAAATTGATGCCACTTGTCAACTATAAATTAGGATTAATTCATTATTCTCTTTATAGATAAAATGCTTTTAAGTTATGTAGAAAATCAAACATTTTACCATCTGTTTAAAAGTTTGAAAACCAAAATATATTTAGTAAATTGGGAGAGCTGTCCAATTAAGTTGCATAAAAATTAGTACTATCTTCAGTATTATTAATGATAGAGAAATAACACAAGACCATCTAATTAATTTATTAATATGATCTTAAAATAGGCCTTTATAGATGAAGCTACGAAGTTTTCCACAATTATAATTGACTTAGTTTATAACTTAGACTTCTCAAAAAAAAGAACGTGAATCAATAATCTGAAAAGAACATTGTGAAAAGCAAATTTCACTATATAAAAAAGAATACCCTTATGTTGTCATTATAGACAATTTATTGCTTTAAGTTATGGTTATATCAGCAAATGGAAGAGGCAGCCCTATTATGCAGTTTCTCATTAAAGTTTTCATTACTATATAGTTTATTGAAATGCATCTTGTTCTTAACTTTCTGATATTCACTTAACATCAATTGTAAATACTGTATATTTGTAGCTAGATGAGACCTTAATTGGACTTTGTACTGCAGGAGGTTCTGAAGAACATCATAATGTTTTGGGGTTTGATGCAAGATAATGCTATCTTCAAATAGGAACATCTGGGAAAAGTTACCTTTGAAAGGACATTCCATTCTGTGACATTATCATGGAGGTGAGATATAACACATAGTCCAAGTTGAAGGCATCAGCCTCCAATTGTTCCTCTTTGCAGGTGACATTGTGCTGATTGCATCAACTTCCAGAACAAAGTTAAGTTTCCAATATAACATGTGCTCTTCTAAGCCCTGGGGATAGAAAATATGAGTCTTTTCCTCAAGGGAGTTTCAGTTTCTCCATGGAAACAACATATAGATAAGTACATAAAAATTAAAATAAATTTTTTTTTGCAGGGAGAAAGCAGGACACACTAGCATGAGGATCAGGAATGATCCCATGGATTACAGCTTGCTGGAAAAGAAGTAATTAATATTCAGTGAGATTAGTAAGATAGGTCAGGGCTATGTTGTGTAGAAGCCAATGATATTGGTTGAGTTGAAGAATCACAGATCTTTCAGTTAAGAAAAAATACTTTGTTTGCAGTGAGTAGGATGGATTGAATGATGATATGGGAGACAGGAGACCAATGTTGTCATAAACTATTTGAGAATGGATGAGAAGTAGCTGTTTGAGTGAGTGAAGAGGAGTTGTATGTGTAGACTTTCTACTCTATAGTTTATCTAATTCACTGTGACCTGAGACACTTTCCAGGGGTTCGTGAATTTTAAACTATTTTTATAAAAATACAAATGTTTTATTTCTAATATGGTAAATATTGATAAATATAATTTAAATAAAAGCTTTTTGTGGCCCTCACCAATTTTAAAGACTCAAAATGGGTCTTGAAGCCAAAAAAATTGAGAACCATTGAGCATTAAAAACTTAAGGGACTTGGCCCGTGTCACATAGGTTAGCTATATATATATCTCACAGGCAGAATTTGAATCTGGTCCTTTCTGGCTACCAGGCTATTTCTCTGTCCAGTACACTACAGTGCTTCCTCTACAGCTTTTTTTTTTTAGGTTATGGAATTTGAATCGAAAGTCCATTTTATCCTTCTGTTATTATAATTAAAAAACCAGTTGAGAAGACCATTTTAAATACTTAATATTATCTTGTCATATAACATAGAAATCTGAATTGCTTTCTCTCTGTGGTGTATCTTAAAATAGTCCAAAAACAATTTTAGAATTCTTTGGAAATTTATAATACATTGCTTGTGCAACCTTCAAAAGATATAGGTAGTAGGTAATTACTTGGCAACATTGAAAAACAGCTTAATTTGCATCCATTTAAAAAATTCTCATCTCTTTTCAATTTTACAAAATCTATAAAATTCTTGAAAACATTAAAGTGTTTAGTCTTTTGTGATATTTTAGTCCATGGAAAAATGTAAAAAATATTTATAATATTAATATATTTTGTTTTGAATGGTAGAGAAAGGATGAACATGAGTACTTTTATTCACAACATATTGCTTTCGCTTGCTTTATTATTCCCATTAATTATGATAAGTCTCCTTGATTCAACATATCACATTGATTTTTATTAGGACTAGAATTGTAACATAGTTTTAACCTAGTTTCTTAAATGCAATCATGCTACATTTTAGTAGGAGTCCATATGTTAAAAGTGAAAGTTTAATGGTTAGAAATGAAATCTGAATCTAGAATAGCCATTTGTTTTATGTTAATATTATTTACTGTCTTTAAGTGGGCAGACATTTTAAGAACATAAAAATGATTATTTTAAATGAGATTAGCCTTTTTGCAAATCTTTAGCAGATAGAGGAGACATTTAAAGTTTCCTAGAAAAAACTTTATACTTTAAATTATATATTGGTAAGTTTTAATGCTGATATTTTTAATTGACTTTTTCCACAATCATACACAAGGAATTTGATTAATTAAATTGAATATTTTCCAAAGTACCATGTGTAGGTAGGGTGAAGGAATAAAGCTTTAATTTTAGAATAGGCCTTTTGACATAAATTGAAAAGATGACATGACTGTCACATTAAGTATTCCTATTCTATTAAGGTTGTCATGGAAAATCCAGTGCTTCGGACTGATTTGAGAGGGCTTAAGTTAATGTATAACTTCAGCCAGGTTCATCATCAAGTTTCTAATATGAGGAACTATTAATTAACTATATAGAGTCTTATACAGCCCCTGAGAATAGTATATTCCGAGGTACTAGAATGCACATATTTTGTGTTTCTTTTGTTCACCACTAGACGTGATACTCTGTTAGAAAATGTCATGACTCATTGACAAATATGCTTTGGTAGTTTAGAGTAATAATGATGCAGATTACATATATGCCTTATTTGGTCAATCCTTATTTTTTAACGTAATAATACTCAGAAAATTTAATTGTAAGAGCAGTTGATCAGAATGTGTTTCTGTTTCCATAAGAATAGTGCTATTATGCCGTGCAGTCTGTGGTGGAAAAAAATTGGAGAATGAGGGAATGCTCTCCAATTGGGGAATGGCTGAACAAATTGTGGTATATGCTGGTGATGGAATACTATTGTGCTGAAAAGAATAATAAACTGAAGGATTTCCATGTGAACTAGAACGACCACCAGGAATTGATGCAGAGTGAAAGGAGCAGAACCAGGAGAACATTGTACACAGAGACTTATACACTGTGGTTAAATCAAATGTAATGGACTTCTCTACTAGTAGCAATGCAATGATCCAGAACTATTCGGAGGGACATATGAAAAAGAACGCTATCCACATTGTTAATTTTTTTATGGTTGGAGTTGAATATTAAATTGGTGGTCGCCAGGGATTTGATTTCTAAATCCCAAAATGAATTACTAAAATAAGATGCAATTTATGGTAGTTTATTTTTACAGTAGAAGGAAGATATTAAGGAAGAGAGAAAAGGGGAGAGAGAGAGAAAGAGAGGTAGAAATTGTAAGCCCCAGCCAGGGGAAAGGATTCTCAAGACTCTGGGCTTTTCTCAGAGGTTCACACCTCCAGAAAGGGCAAGGAAACTAAGTTGGCCTTTACATTCACCACAGTGACCATCTAAAAGGAAAGAAGTCTGAGGTCTCCTGCACGAGTTTCTCCAGGGGTCCAGTTCCACAGCCAAGTGTCTTCACTCCAAGTCTGAGGGTCTGTCTTCCAGTCCAACTCCGAGTGACTGATCTATCCAGTCCAACTCCGAGTGACTGAATCTATCGATCCCCTTCTTGTCCCTCTGTTTCCTCTATTTAAAGATCTTTTTCTCTTGTGTCACCTCCCCATAATTTTACATCTACCAATCACAGCAGATGATTTTCTCCAGGACTGCCCATTCTTTCAGTGGGTCACAGACCTCCCACTCAATGTATGAAATGGGTGTTTACACCTTTTTGTGGTTATTTTGCAACTTTTTGTAGTTATTTCACACCTTTTGTGGTTAAAATGGGTAGATCTGCTTTAAATACTGGATTAACAGTTTGGGGGATTAAAATCTAAAAATAGATAGGGGATTACAATTTTATCTTCACTGTCAAGGAACAGCTAAATATCTCCATACTTATAATCAGGAGATAGCCAAATCCAATCTTCACAATATCCAGAGGAAGAACTGTGGGGAAAGAAACACAGAAGAAAAACAACTACTTGATCACATGGGTCGGTTGGGCTATGACTGGGAAAGTAGACTCTAAAGATCACCCTAGGGCAAATATTAAAATAAAGAAATGGTTCTTGATCGATGGCACATGTTAAACCCAGTGGAATTGTGCGACAGATACGGGAAGGGATTAGGGAAGGGGAGGGAAGGAACAGGAGTCTTGTAACCAAGGAAAATTATTCTAAATCATCTCATTAAATAATTTTTTAAAAATAGTATTTATAATATTTTACTTTATACTTTTTATTTTATTTTATTTATTTACTTTATGCTATTTACTTTTAGTTTACTTACTTTATTTTAAACTATCTATAAAATAGTATAATAGCTATTATAACTAGAGGTTTTATTTCTGACCAATAATAATAATTATTATTATATAATAGGATAATTTGGAACATTATATAAAACTGAAGATTATCATAAACTATGTAAATTAAAAATAAAGTTACACATGATTTTTCAGGGTATAAATGCTTATATTGATTTTGTCAGGTGCCACAATGTATTATAAAGTATTCATTATAATATATAGATGACATTTTTGCTATATTAAAGTAATTCTTACTCAAAGCTAACAAACTTATTATACTCAGCATATAATTAACAATAATTATCTTTGCTACTTTAAGTTTAAGATGCCTTTTTTGGGTGAGAGTAAGTATAGGTCAGGCTAGCATTACTTTATTTCCCCCCTACTTATATGTATTTTCTAGTTTTATCATTTGTTTTTAACATTTATTTAAAAAGTTTTTTTTAGTTCTAGATTCTCTCTCTCTCCCACCCCTCCTCCACCTACTGAAAAGGCAAGAAAGTGGTATACATTATACATGTAAAGTCACACAAAACATATTTCTGTATTAGCTATGTTGTGCCCCCCACCCCCCCAAAAAAAGGGTAAGAAAAAGAAAATGAAAAAAATTGTTCTTCAATCTGTCCATCAGTTCTTTCTCTAGGGGTTGGTAAAATTTTTTATCATGTCATTTGAAATTGTCTTAGATCATTGTATTGAGCAGAGTAAGTAATTCATACTTGATCATTATACAGTATTGCTGTTAACTGTATACAGTGTTCTTGTTCTGCTTGCTTCACTTTGCACATTAGTTTATAGAACTCTTTCCAGACTTTTCTGAAACTGTCATGATTGTTATTTATTTATTCACTCAATGAGCATTTTTAGATTTAATTTCTCCCCAAATTGCATGCAAAAAGAAATTTTAACATTCTTTTTTCCAAATTTTTCTCATTACTTCCTCTCTTTTCTCCCTGAAGTGGCAATCAATTGCTATGTTATCCATGTACAGTCATGCAAAACACATTTCCATATTTGTAATGTTGTAAAAGAAAACACAGAACCAAAAAAATAAATACCCAAACTAGAAAAATAAAGAAAAATTTTCAAAGTATGTTTTGATCTGCATTCAGACTCCCTTGATTCTTTCTCTGGAAGTAGATGGTATATTTTTTCCCCTTGTAAGTCCTTTGGAAATGTCTTGGTTCATTGTGTTGCTGAAAAATAGCAAAGTCGTTCCCAGTTGATCATTGTGCAGTATTGCTGTTACTGTGTACAGGTGTTCTCCAGGTTCCATGCAATTCACTTTGTACCAATTCATATAATCAGTTCATTGCAGGTTTTTCTGAGAATATCCTATTTACAGCACAATAGTATTCTATCACAAACATATAGCACAGTATGTTTAGCCATTCCCCAACTGATGGGTGTCCCTTCAATTTCCAATTCTTTGCCATTACAAAAAGAGCTGCTATGAGCATTTTTGTACAAATTAGAACTTTTCCTTTTAGTTTTTTATCTCTTTGGAATAGAGACTTAATGGTATTGCTAGGTTAAAGAATGTGCTTGATTTTTTTTTTTTTTTTAGTTTTCTGGTTATAGTTCCAAATTACTTTCCAGAATGGTTGAAGCAGTTTCCAACTTGTCCAGCAGTGCATGTTTTCCCACATTTCCACCAGTGTTTATCATTTTCCTTTTCTGTTATATTTGCCATTCTGATAAGTGTGAGGTGGTATCTTAGAGTTGTTTTAATTTTCATTTTTAATCATTAGTGATTTAGAGCATTTTTTCATATGAATATAGATAGCTTTAATGTCCTCATCTGAGAACTTCCTGTTCATATCCTTTGACCATTTATCAATTGGAAAATGCTTTATGTTCTTATAAATTTGACTCAGTTCTCTAGTTATTTGAGAAATGAGACCTTTATCAGAGAAACTTGTAAATTTTTTCCACAGTTATTACATATCAACTATGTTTTCCTCCATCCTGTTTTCCTTCCTGTTTATCCTACTTCTCTCCCTTCTTTCATCCCGTCCATCCTCAAAAGTGTTTTGCTTCTGACTACTGATTCCCAATCTGCCTTCGATTCTTTTCAGCCCCTCCCCTTTATTTTATAAAACCCTTTTCTTCCTACTTTCCTGTAGAATAAAATAGGTTTTCTATAGCTAACTGATTATGTATGTTATTCCCTCTTTGGGCCAATTCTGGTGAGAGTAAGGTTCAAGCACTCTCCCTCCTTATTTCCCTCTCATTTCTTCCTTCTGCATCTCTTTTTATGTGCAAGAATTTTACCAGTTCTTTCTCTCTCTCTTCCCACTTATCCTCTTTCTCACTGCATTTTTTTATTCACACTTGTGCCCTCTGTATACTCCTCCTAACTGCCTTAATGATGAATTTCTTAGGCATTACGTGTATCATTTTGCCATATAGAAAGGTAAACTGTTTACTTTTATTGAGACCCTTATAATTTCCATTTTGTGTTTTACCTTTTTATGTTTTTTTGCATGTGTGTTGTTTCAGTGTTGCCTTTTCTATTAAGCCCTAATCCTTTCACCATGAATGATTTCCTCATTTTCATTAAATGTTAATTTCTCCCCCTGAAAGATTATGCTTACTTTTTTTGTTATGGTTATTCTTGGTTGTAATCCCAGTTCATTTACCTTCTAGAATATCATGTTCTAAGTCCCCTACTCATTTAATGTGGAAGTTGCTAAATCTTGTGTGATCCTGCCTTTGGTTCCATGATATTTGAATTTTTTCTTTCTGACTGCTTGCAATATTTTCTCTTTCACCTAAAATTTAACTATATTATTCCTGGGAGTTTTTATTTTGGGATCTCTTTCAGAAGGTAATTGGTGGATTCTTTCCATTTCTATTTTGCTCTCTGGTTCTAGGATATCAGGTCTGATAACTCAAACGATGATGTCTTGGCATTTTTTTTTTTGATAATAGCTTTCAGGTATTCCAAAATATATAAATTATGTCTTCGAGATTTGTTTTTCAGTGAGATATTTCACATTTTCCTCTATTTTTCTTTCTTTTGACTTTGTATTGTTGTTTTGTGGCTACATTAGCTTAATTGTCAAGGAATTATTTTCTTTTTTTTTATTTTAAAAATATATTTTATTTGATCATTTCCAAGCATTATTCGTTAAAGACATAGATCATTTTCTTTTCCTCCCCCCCCACCCCCCATAGCCGACGCGTAAGTCCACTGGGCATTAGATGTTTTCTTGATTTGAACCCATTGCTTTGTTGATAGTATTTGCATTAGAGTGTTCATTTAGAGTCTATCCTCTGTCATGTCCCCTCAACCTCTGTATTCAGGCAGTTGCTTTTTCTCGGTGTTTCCACTCCCATAGTTTATCCTTTGCTTATGAATGGTGTTTTTTTCTCCTGGATCCCTGCAAGTTGTTCAGGGACATTACACCGCCACTAATGGAGAAGTCCATTACGTTCGATTATACCACAGTGTATTAGTCTCTGTGTACAATGTTCTGGTTCTGCTCCTCTCGCTCTGCATCACTTTCTGGAGGTTGTTCCAGTCTCCATGGAACTTCTCCACTTTATTATTCCTTTTAGCACAATAGTACTCCATCACCAACATATACCACAGTTTGTTCAGCCATTCCCCAATTGATGGGCATCCCCTCATTTTCCAGTTTTGGGCCACCACAAAGAGCGCAGCTATGAATATTTTTGTACAAGTCTTTGTGTCCATTATCTCTTTGGGGTACAGACCCAGCAGTGCTATGGCTGGGTCAAAGGGTAGATATTCTTTTGTCGCCCTTTGGGCATAGTTCCAAATTGCCCTCCAGAATGGTTGGATCAAAGGAATTATTTTCTACAGTGACTTTTTGTACCTCTTATCATATTTTGACCAATTCTGATTTTTAAGATACTGGGTTTTTTGGTACTTCTTTTACCAAGCTATTTACTCTTTCATAATTTCCTTACATCATTCTCATTTCTTTTCCTAAGTTTTACTCTACCTCTTTTTTATTTTGAAAATCTCTTTTTAGTTTTTAGTTTAGTTTAGTTTTTAGTTTTTCCAAGAAGTCTTGTTGGGCTGGTGTTCAATTCACACCCCCCTCTCCCTCCTTGAGGCTTTGCTGGTAGCTGGTAGCTATTTTGACATTAATGTATTCTAAGAATGCATCTTAATCTTCCCATTCTCCATAGTAGCTTTTTATGGTCAATTTCTTTTATTGTTGTTTGCCCATCTTTCTTATATATTTCTTTACTTTTAACTTTATTTAAAGTTGGATTCACTCCTGGGCTGGAGAGGGCACTGTCCCAAACTTCATGTTCCTCATGCTACTATTTTCAGAGCTAGTTTTAGGGAATCTATATTTTTGATGGTGGTATGGCTCATGGAGAGGTGTGGTCCTGGTCTCTTGGTCCTCACTCTGGTTGTTACCTACAAAGAGACCTTCTTCCCCTGCAGCCATAAACTCATCTTGACTCTGCAACTATAGCCTGGTCCCCTGCTCTTCTGCAACTGCAAGTGCTAGTGCTCCTTTCTGCAATGGAAAAGAGACTAGGGCCCCTGGTCCTTTGTGAGTGTTCAACCTCCTTATCTTTTTACATTGAGAGTTCCTAAAGCTGCTGTTGCCACTGTTGTAACTGTTTCCAGGGCCTACTGTTTGTGTTGGTACTGTGTGTGTTCTGCTCCAGGCTAATCCTCACTCTTCGGTCACAGACTCTCCTTCTGACTTCCTATATTGTCTTGGGCTAGAAAAATGTTTCACCTTAATTTGTTGTTGGCACTGTGGCTCCAGAATTTGATTTGAGGCCTTTTAAAAAAAGTGTTTGGAGGAGAATGTTGGGTGAGTTAATTGAGTTGCTGCCTTTACTCTACCATATTGACTCTGTTTCCTATAGCTCCATCGTGATGAACCTATGGCAAGCATACCAGAGAGAGTGTGCACACCGATGTCTCCCAGAGTTCATTACTATAAAGTCAGAGGGACTTGGGAGGGGGGCGCTAAGCTGCTCTCCTCCCCCTCTCCACAGGTTTGAAGACATTTTTTTCACATGACCCACCCCTCTGCCCAGCAGCCTAATGAAAGTACTTCCTCCCTCTCCTGTCTAGGGTAAGATGGCAGGTGTTGGGTGAGGAATGGACTGAGGGTCATGACACTCAGTCTCTAAAAGGTTCAGCATCACTGCCCTAGCTTTACTTTAAAGAATTATTTAGTAAAGTTTGAATTAATGCCTTCTCTTCCTCTGGATAAATATCCCAGAACTACATTGAGAATTGAGATCCTATTTCTACCCTCCTACTCTCTAAAGTGGCCAAAGAAAACCTGGCAGAGCCATTTGAATCCAGATGCCATTTTTTCAAATTCAGTTGACTTTTTACCATATCACTCTACTTCTTGGAAAAACAGCCTTAGGCATACATGAAGAAAAGAAGGGTAGAGTAGTTATTACCTTTTTTTTGATGATGGTGGATATATTTATTCACTGAATATATTAAGCTAAGCCTCAGAATTTTTTCCATTTTTCAAAAAAGCTTTATACCAACAGCAACAGATGCCAAGAACCAGAGCCACTTTCATGTTGAACACTTTTCATGTAGATTTTCAGGTTTGTTGTTGTTGTTGTTGTTGTTTTTTGCAAGTGGCATATTATATAGTCAAAGAATCTTAGAGAATCAACTGAAATTAATTGAAACAATAACTTCAGTAAAATTTTTGCATGATATAAACTAAATCCATATAAATAATCCCTGTTTCTATATAATAAAATATATCCTAGCAGGAAGAAAAAGAAATAGAAATTCCATTGAAAATAACATGAGTTTATATAAAATACTTGGGAGGTTACCTACCAAGATATACACAGGAAAAATATAAATACAACTACAAACCATTGTTTACAGAAATAAAGAGAGGGAAATATTCATTACTTTGGGGTAGGATGATTTAGTAAAATGAAAATGAGAATGCTAACCAAATTTATTTATATAATGTCATATTAAGCTATCAAGGATTACTTTCTAAAACTGGAGGGGGGGATGAAATTCTACTGGAGTCAAAAGAAAAGGTCAGGAATCACAAGGAACATAAAAGGAAAAAGTAGGAATAAAGGGCTCTTAGAAGTGAAAGATCTCAAGTTGTTCTATAGAACATGAACTCAACACACACAAATTTAGGTATACACAATTGGCAACCAAAAAAAAAAGGCAGAAAAATACATAAAAAGTTTCAGTTACATGCTAAATCTGCCCTATTTTCTCAAGCAGTTTGCCTAATCACATTTGTTCTTGCTCTGAGAAATATTATTGTTAACTCATTACATTGCTTTGCACCAAGCATTAACTCCCACATGTCTTTGTCTGGAGTTCTCATTTGGAATAAGTCCTCCCAGTCAGAGGAGTGCTTCTCTTTATTTTATTAATAATATTTAGTTGTTAATAATGGTCCTAAAGGTCAAGAGTGGTGATGCTGGTAATTCTATAAGTCTAAGAAAAGTTGCATAATGCTGTAGTTAAAAGAAGAGTTCAAAACTAACTATATATATAAAATAGCATGTTTACTTAGCTAAAGGGAGGAAGGAAAGGGAATTAGGGAATAACTAACTCTTAACCCAAAACAGAGATTAAAACCCTTATAACCACTATAGTTATTCCAAACTAAACTATTAAAGTAGTAATTAAGGTTAGGGGGATTTGGTAGGAACAAGGACAAGGGCCAAAGAATCTCACAACCAGGAGTCCTCTTTGAGTCAAGCAATAGTCCCAGTAGCAGCTCTGTTGAAAACCACTTGACAGCAGCAGCAAGGACAGGCAGAATATCAAGAAAGCCAAAGAAGAGGGAATCACTGGCTCTCTGGGTCCACCCCAGAAATACCAAACAGAAACCCTCTTGACTCTCATTCTTCCAGAGGGGTCCACCAACTCCTCCCAGAAACTGCCTGTGGGTTCAGTTCCCCAGCTCCTGAGTTCTGTGTAGAATGTTGGTTTGCAGGATCTCTTGCTGTCAGCTTGCCCCTGCTAAAATCTCTTACTACAATGCCTAGGTATGTTCATATAAGAAATACTTACCAATTAATGGGGTTCACTATTATGTGCTCTGAAGGATCTTGGAATGTATTGGTCTTATAAAATGAGGTCATACTTTAATTCTCAAAAGAATTTGGTACTAAACTAATGGAAAAAATTAACAACTTTACCAAAGTTGAAGGATATAAAGTAAACCCATACAAATCATCAACATTTCTATATATTACCATCAAAGTCCAACAATAAGAGAATGAAAAATTCTATGAAACAAAATACCTGGGGGTTTACCTGCCAAGGCAAAATCCAGAAATTATGTGAACAGAGTTATTATACTTTTTTCACACAAAGTCAGATCTAAACAATTGGAAAAACATTAATTGTTCATGGGTAGGCAGAATCAATATAATAAAAATGTCAATTCTGCCTATATCAATTTACTTATTCAGTGCCATACCAATTAACTAGCAACACATTATTTCAGTGAGCTAGAAAAAATAATGACAAAGTTCATCTGGAAGAAGAAACGGTCAAGAATATGAAGGGACTTAATGAGAAAAAATATAAGGAAATGTACTTTAACCATACCAAATCTCAAAGTGTAAAGTGATAATCATCAAAACACTCTGGTACTGACTAAGAAACAGAGTGGTATAGATTATTTACAAAATATACAGTAGAAAGGTATGCAAATAATCTAGTGTGTGTTAAGCCCCAAAGATCCAGGTTTTGGGAACAAGAACCTACTGTTTGAAAAAAATTGCTAGGAAAACTGGAAAACCATATGGGAAAAACTAGGTGCAGACTAGCATCTGATGTTGTATACTAAGATAAAGTCAACATGATAATATGATTTAGACATAAAGAGTGCTACAGTAAGCAAATTAGTTGAGCATAGAATAGGTTTTTCTTTCAGATCTATGGATAAGAGAAGAATTTATGTTCAAACAAGAGAAAGAGCATTATAATATATAAAATGGATGCTTTTGATTACATGTAATTAAAAAGGGTCTGCACAAACAAAACCAATACAACCAGGATTCGAAGGAAAGCAGAAAACAGGAGAGAAAGGAAGTTTATAGCAAGTGTCTCTCAGAGAGGCCTCATTTTTCACATGCACAGAGAACTGAGTCAAATTTATAAAAATAGAAGTCATTCCTCAATTGAGAAATGGTCAAAGGTCAGTTTTCAGATAAATAAATCAATGTAATCAAATCATGTGAAAAAATATTTGAAATCACTATTGATTAGACATTTGCACATTAAAACAATTTTGAGGTACCATTTCAACACCAATCAGATTAGCTAATGTTACAGAAAAAGAAAATTTTCTCTGAATGTGGATAGCATTCTTTCTCACAAGTCCCTCTGGATTATCCTGGATCATTGCATTGCTATTATGCCACAGTGTATCAGTCTCTGTGTACAACATTCTCCTGGTTCTGGTCCTTTCACTCTGCATCAATTCCTAAAGCTCTTTCCAGTTCACATGGAATTCCTCCAGTTCATTATTCCTTTCTGCACAATAATATTCCATCACCATCAGATACCACAATTTGTTCAGCCGTTCTCCAATCAATGGACACTCCCTCATTTTCCAATTTTTTGCCACTCCAAAAAGTGTGGCTATGAATATTTTTGTACCGGTATTTTTCCCTTTTATCTCTTTGGGGTACAAATCCAGCAGTGGTATGGCTGGATCAAAGGGCAGGCATTCTTTTAAAGCCCCTTGCATGTAATTCCAAATTGCCTTCCAGAATGATTGGATCAATTCACAACTCCACTAGCAATGTATTAGTGTCCCAATTTTGCCACATCCCATCCAATATTTATTATTTTCCTTTATTTTATGTTGACCAATCTTCTAGGTATGAGGTGGTACCTCAGAGTTGTTTTGATTTGCATTTCTCTAATTATGAAATAATTAGAACATTCTTCCATGTGTTTATTGATAGTTTTGATTTCTTTATCTGAAAACTGCTTATTCATATCCTTTAGCCATTTATCAATTGGGGAATGGTTTGATTTTTTTTGTACAATTGACTTAGCTCCTTACAAATTTGAGAAATTAGACCTTTGTCAGAGGTTTTTGTTATAAATATTTTTTCCCAATTTGTTGTTTCCTTTAGAATTAAATTTTTTAAAGGTCATATTAAAAGAATTTGCTACTAGCTATAAAATTGGTCAGTGGGATAGATTAGGTAGACCACATTCACAAGCAAACAAAACTTAAGAGCCTAGTGTTTGGTAAACACAAAAATCTTAGCCACTGGAATAAAGTCTTGCTATTTGATAAAAATTACTGGGAAAATGGATGACAATATGGAAGATTTAGACCAACACTACACTTTATATGAAGGTTTCCAAGGCATATTGCTTTGATAGGAAAGGTCACAAGATAAACAAATATGTAAAAGATGGGGGAAATGACCTATCATATGGATAGGAGAAATTCATTACCAAGTAAAGAATAGAGAAGATCATAGAAGATTAAAATAGACAAATTTTAATGAAATGAAATTTAAAAGTTTTTGTACTAATTTTTTAATATAGTTCAGATTAGAAGGGAAATCAATAACTAGGAAAAATCTTTGCAACAGGTTTCTCTGATAAAAGTTTAATTTCCAAGAAATAAAGAACTAATTCAGATTTATAAGAGTAAGAACCACTTTCTAACTGATAAATGTTTCAATTATTTGAATAGGCAGATGTCAAAAGAGAAAAAACCTGAGCTGTCGAGGATCCTATGAAAAAATGTCTTCAATCACTAATAATAAAAAATGCAAATTAAAGGTTGATTTTCTGCTTCATACTTATTAGGTTCACAAAGATTGCAACAAAAAAAGAGAAATTAAAAGGAGAGTTGATGGAGAAGTTGTAGGAAAACAAGTGGTGGACTTGTTAATAGGTACAAACACTCTGGAAAGCAGTTTAGAATTGTACACAAAATGTTACCTTTTGATTTAATTATACCTCTGCTAAACCTGTAACCAAAGTAGATCAAAGAAATAGGAAAAACTCATGTACAAAAATTTTTATAGCAGCTTTTTTTTTGTGGTGGCAAAATGCTGGTAACTATGTCTTTTAATGTGCTATATGAATATGATCGAATATTTTGCTTTAAGACATGAGGAAATTAGTTATTTCAAAGAGACATGGATAGACTTGTGTGAACTGATGTAGAATGAAATAGAACAAGAACAAGTTAAACTATAACATCAATATTATAAAATGAACAGTTTTGAAGCTTTTAAAAACTAATGAAGAAAATGAAGATAACCTGGAGAACAATTTATACATTAAGCAACACTGTAAAGACAAACAACCTTGAAAGTTATTTGCTTTCATGAGCAAAGTACTGATCATCCAGGATTCAAGAAGGCCAAGGATGAAAGGTGCTATCCATCTTCTGACAGGGAAGTGATGGGATGAGACATTTATTTTTAACATGGGCAAGTGAGGAAATCTGTTTTGCTTAACTCTGTTACAAGGAATTTTAAAAAAATACTTTCCAATGAGTATAGGACTGGGAAAGAGAGAAAATAGATTTCTGTTAATCACCTCCTCCTCTCTAAAATAACTTAAACTGGGGGGGGGGGGGGACTTCTAGGAAGAGGAAACCATCACCTCTTGAGAAATATCTTTTATTTCATTTTTGGTTAGCTTTGTCTTCTAATTCACCCTTCCTTCAAATTCAGCAAAAAGTTTTTAAAAACATACTCTGTGCAGTGGGTTTGTAAATGAGGAATTATTCAGGAGAATGGGGTAAAAAACATGTTTTCAAAGATCCATGGCCAAGATAATAATAATAAGTCACAGATGAACAGCGAATTTATGAGATAACCACTATGCTCCACTAGTATCTACATCAGGAGAATATGAGAATGTTCCCCAGTATCTTGGCATATTTAAAAGAGTACATTGATAAGAGTTGCATAGGATGGTGAGGCATCAATGAGTTATCTGCATAGTTGGAAAGAATATATATGTTGATGAGATCTCAGATCTGTTTGATTATTCCAGTATGATGTACTAGATTCAAGTATAGAAAGAAAAGAAAAACAATTCCTCTCTTTGTGCGGTACACTTTTAAGGAGTCCTACACTGACCCTTTAAGATTCTGTTTGGCAACTTGTAATTAAGTACACTACAATAAAAACTATCAAATAGGAGTTTCTGAAGGTCGAGGTCTCCAAACTTTAAATTTAGTGAGAGTTCTAACTATGGGTGGTCAGCACAGAGACTCAGGCAATCCAAAACCAGTCCAAACAGAGCCAACACTTCACCTCAGAACTCATCTTAAGGTAGAGTTTGATTGGCCCTGGCATAAAATCTCTGTTCAGATAAGGCTTCAGAGATGAGTAAATCAAAGGTAACACCAATAGTTGTAATAGTGTGAAACAATCCAAAGTGAATATGGAATTACAAAGAACAACCATGGTCCCAGAGAAGAGGTATTAGAATACAGATAGATGCACCCTACTCCTTTGCAGAGGTTGGAAGTTCACAGTTGCAAAATATTCCATATATTTTCAGACTTTCTCAGTATATTCATTCATTCTGCTGATTTTTTTCTTTATCTTTTTTCCCCTTAAAAATATTTATCATATGTTATGGTGCTTTGGAGGAGGTAGGAGGAAGTTTTCTGGGAGTGTTTTAGCAATGTAAAAATAAAAAGATTATAAAATTTATTTTTTATAAGATAATTTGAAATGGAAAAAAGTGCTAACAAATGTTTAGCACATTATGAAAGATTTTCCATGGGAGACAGCACTTCAGTTGAACTTTGAAGGAATCTAAGAGGGGCAAATGACAAGGGAGAGTATTCTAGAAGTATATAAGGGCATAGAGATGCAAAATGCACACTGAACTCTCCTTTTTATTTTTGTTTTAGTAACAAATTTCTATATAAGTTTTCCAAATCCATATGATCCATATTGTCTCCCTTCATTCTTCTCTCTTCCTTCCTGGAGCTGACAAGCAATTTAATCTAGGTTATACATGTATTATCACATAAAACCTATTTCCATATTATTCATTTTTATAAGCAAATAATCTTATAGAACCCAAACCTCAAAACAAACCCAAATAAACAAACACTAAATCATATGTTTTCACCTGCATTTCTACTCCAATAGTTCTTTCTCTAGAGGTAATTAACATTCTTTTTCATAAGTCCTTGGAATTGTCCTGGATCATTGTATTGCTGTTAGTAGCAAAGTCTATCACATTTCCACAATATATTGCATGAACTCTCCCTCTTAACCTTTTTCTATAGGCACATTTACATATACTTTGAGTCTTTTAAAAGACTTTGGAATGGGAGTCAGAAGAGAAAGCAGAGGAAGAGGCAACTATGTCTCTTAAGTTATGGAGGGAAAGGGAGAATCTTTTGGTTTTCCTTTTGTTGTGATCAAAGTTAGATTTTTTTAATGTATTTTTTTTTAAACCAAGGGGAAAAAACTCAGTGCAAAAGCATAGAAATAGATAAGTTCATAGAACAGCTGTCTGACAAAAACTAAGGTCTGGTCAAAGATTGTATTCTCTGGAATAGTTTGGGATCTCTTTCCTGAGTTCTTTCATGCACCTAGATCAGGGGTCCTCAAACTTTTTACACAGGGGGGCCAGTTCACTGTCCCTCAGACCTTTGGAGGGCTGGACTATAAAAACCTAACCCTAACTGGGCAGCAGTATACACAGTGCGGAATCCCCTCCCCCATATCACTGCTCACCATGCTGAAGTCTTCCATTGTGAAGCCACATTGTGTGCCTCCTTTTAAGGGGCCATGCAAAGGATTATGTCACCAGAAGTAGTACTGTACATGAATGACCCCGTGCTTTGAGGTGCCGCCACATACAGTGCTTCTCTCACTGACCACCAATGAAAGAGGTGCCCCTTCTGGAAGTGCAGTGGGGGCCAGATACATGGCCTCAGGGGGCCATCTAGTCTTATGTTTTCTTATGAGAGCATGTCAAAATCTGGGAGTGAGTCAGTGTGAATGTCTAGTAGAGAAAAACAGGAGGAAGAGACTTGAGGCTAGGAGGCTAATGAAGAGTCAGTTGCAGGAAACTAAGTGCGGTGAACTAGGACATTAATTGTGAGTAAATAAAAGAGATGAGCATGAGAGTTGTGGAATTGGAATCTATAAAACTTGGAGTGTGAAAGATAAAGAAAAGTAGAGACTCAAAGATGACTCAGAGGCCATCTAAAATTCTTACAGTGACACTATGGCTTTGAGTAATCAAAAAGCCATAGGCTTCTAAGAATTAAAGCTGTGCATCTTCCAAAGGGCAGTGGAAGGCATTCAGTGGAACATGAATAGGCTATAACACATTACTAGTGAGGGATTGCACATGATACAACATAAAGAATATTAGGAGGGGAGTTTATGACTGAAAAGGAAGAGGAGCATGCCATCCCTTCAGGAAGAATATGGGAAAGAGATATGTAAAAGATAGTCTTTATACTCCATTGAGTATCTTTATATTCCCTTGGGATCATCTGCAAAGATTATCAGCATGTTGTGTAGTTCTCTTATGTGAGATTTATGGGAGAACAAAAATAATTCTCATTCTACCCTTTTGGAGGAATACTTATCTCAATAAAATTATAGGTCCATTCAAGTCTTATTAACTTGTGCAAAGTTCAGTACTTATGCGCATGAAATTTTTAAATATTTCCGTTCTCTTTGTATTCTAATCTGCTTTCCAGATACTATTACCTCATTTTAGCTTTCCTACTCTGCAAAATCATAGGATTTAAGGGTGAAAGGAGCTTTAGATATTATCTAGTTTAAGGGAGCAGCCCTGTGGCTCAGCGGATTGAGAGCCAGGCCCAGGTGCTGGCTTCAAATTTGGCCTCAGATGCTTCCTAGCTCTGTGACTCTGGGCAAGTTACTTAAGCCTCATTACCTACCCCTTACAGCTCTTCTGTTTTAGAACCAATATACAATATCAAGGCAAATAAAACTTTAATCTAAGATCCTATGGGATTCAGTGAGGTTGTTTTTTTTTTGTTTTTTTTTTTGTTTTTTTACTTTTCATACTTTATGCAAAAAATTGTCTTCTCTTGGAGGCAATATATTGCAATGCAAAGATGTGGGTTTACAATATTCAAAAGTGTATTTTCACTTTTCCAAAATAATTAGTGGTTGTTAATACTACTTTTTTATTTTGATGATTGAATAGGATTTCAAAAATTAATTATAATAGGGGAATTATAGACAAAAATCTACATTTTCTATTCTCTACACATATACACTGATATTTTAGATACTTTTTTTGATCGAAGTGTTTCCATTTATCATTTTTTTTCCATTTGTCTGGATTTTGTTGGTTGCTCTAATAGTTACCACCCAACATAATTGCTTTAGTTTATTAGATTCAATATTATTCTTTTTGGGTTTTTTTTCTTAATCTTCCAGGCATCTATCCAAAGTTAATGTAGGCCATTAAAATATATTTCTTATGTTTATTATACATATTCTGTCATATTTGACTCACTTTAGCCTGCAGCATTATTGCTGTATTCTAGATATTGGAAGTCTTGTACATGAAGTCTTTCATCTCCCCATACCCCTCAAGTGATAGTGGCCTTCTACCCAAAATATCTTATATTTAACTACTTTATACTTATTTGTATTTATATCTTTATATTTATACCATTTACACTTAAATATGCTGTATGTACCTTGGGTGTCCACCGTTCTAATGTAATTGCCTTTAGAGTAAGGATTATTTAATTCTTTGAATTTGTGTCCCTACTGTCTAGAATAGTATCTGGAACATAATAGTTTCATTAGTGTTCATTTATTTAATAAATAATTATAATGTGTTTTGAGATTATCAGAATTTATTTTTAAATTAATTTATATTATAAATTATATATTTTATTATAATATATTACGTTATATGGTATATAAAATATTTAATTATTTTTTAATATTTAATTAAAAATAAATAGCTTAAAAGTGCGATGTCCACTCTCTAATCATTGTGATCTTCTTTCTATCCCAACAATTCTAAGTTTTAACACTCAAAAAACTAATTTCATTCAAAGAATAGCAATGTTATGCCCCTGAAAATTTTTTAGGTTATAATGTAGACTAATTAAGTTGAATGTTAGTCTGATTTAGAGAAAAGTTTGAATTATAGACCTACTTTTTTTTTTTTTAATTTGGTCATTTCCAAACACTATTCATTGGAAACAAAGATCATTTTCTTTTCTTCCCTCTCCCCTCCCACCACCCATAGCCCATAGCCCACGAGCGATTCCACTGGGTATCACATGTGTTCTTGATTCAAACCCATTTCCATGTTGTTGGTATTTGCATTAGAGTGTTCATTTAGAGTCTCTCCTCAGTCCTATCCCCTCCACCCCTGTATTCAAGCAGTTGCTTTTCATCGGTGTTTTTACTCCCACAGTTTATCCTCTGCTTGTGGATAGTGTTTTTTAGATCCCTGCAGATTGTTCAGGGACATTGCATTGCCACTAATGGAGAAGTCCATTACCTTCAATTGTACCACAATGTATCAGTCTCTGTGTACAATGTTCTCCTGGTTCTGCTCCTCTCGCTCTGCATCACTTCCTGGAGGGTGTTCCACTCTCCATGGAACTCCTCCACTTTATTATTCCTTTTAGCACAATAGTATTCCATCACCAACATATACCACAATTTGTTCAGCCATTCCCCAATTGATGGGCATCCCCTCATTTTCCAATTTTTGGCCACCACAAAGAGTGCAACTATGAATATTCTTGTACAAGTCTTTTTCCTTATTATCTCTTTGGGGTACAAACCCAGCAGTGCTATGGCTAGATCAAAGGGCAGACAGTCTTTTATCACCCTTTGGGCATAGTTCCAAATTGCCCTCCAGAATGGTTAGATCAATTCACAACTCCACTAGCAATGAATTAATGTCCCCACTTTGCCACATCCCCTCTAGCATTCATTACTTTCCATAGCTGTTATGTTAGCCATATCTGCTAGGTGTGAGGTGATACCTCAGAGTTGTTTTGATTTGCATCTCTCTGATTATAAGAGATGTAGAACACTTTTTCATGTGATTATTAATAGTTTTGATTTCTGTGACTGAGAACTGCCTGTTCATGCCCCTTGCCCATTTATCAATTGGAGAATGGCTTGATTTTTTGTACAATTGATTTAGCTCTTTGTAAATTTGAGTAATTAAACCTTTGTCAGAAGTTTTTATGAAGATTGTTTCCCAATTTGTTGCTACCCTTCTGTAGACCTACTTTTTTAAAACTGGATTTATTTTTTTATTACTTTCAACTGCTATAAGAACTAAAAAGGAAGATTAAATGACTATTTTTAAATCAAAGAAGTAAGTTAATAAAACATTTCCATTTATTAGGTCTGTATTTTATAATATGACAGGTATCAGTGATAAAAATCCCTTAATGCAGGAGCTGTAGGAATATTGAAGGAGTCCATCATTTCTTAAACTGAATTTCAAAACAATATTGATTTTTAGATTAGACTAGTTTTAATTGAAATAATCTTGCTCGGATCACCATTTGTCATAAGACAGGTTCAATTTCATCACTTACTCCTCCCGATAGTTTGGCAAAACAATTCAAGGTCAAACTGCCTTAATTAAAAAAAAAAAGACAAAATCATGCAGTTTAATATATATTCTTAAAAATGGTTATATTGTTTCTCTTGTCCTTTGCTCCTCTATTTGCTTCTATTATTTGCCTAGATTCAGTACACTCTTATTTTCTGACCTGTCCTATGTCATTCCTCTGATTCATTTGTCTTTTTGAAAATATGGTATGTTAGAGAGGGGGAGGGCAGACACTTTATGACAATTTAAATATCTTACCTCTCATCTCCAAAAATGTTTTTGTTAATAAATGTCCATAAATTTATAATTAATATATGATTATATTCTATTAATAAATATTAATTAATTTAATAAATTATTATTATTAATTTATATTATATTATATTATTAATAAAAATAAATAAAAATTTAAAAATGTTAATAAAATACATTGTCTCCCAAAATATGTTGTTTAGGAAGGAAACCAAGGAAAACCAAGGAAACCAAATATCTGATCAAGTGAGATATATGCAAAGCATTGCAAACCTTAAAATATTATGTAAGTGCAGACTGTAATAATGATAAAGTAAACAGTTTAATGGTATCTAGCTAGGTGAATATTTCCTAAACATTGTCTTTTGAGACACCTTTGGGCTTGAAATACATTGATGGAACAATACATATTTATGTAAGAGAATATGGAATATAGAATATCTTTTGCTTAAAAGGTTCAGATAGGGATAGAGGCTGGACCCGGGATTTCACTGGTATAGAGAAGCTCTTCCAACATTGCAAATTCTTTGCAACTTAAGTCGGACTTAACTGGCTGAGTCACTAAGTGGTCACATGTCTTGCTTAGAGTCACAGCCAATATGTGGCCATGGTATGACTTGAACCCTTCTTTACTCCAAAGATGTGTTTATCCACTCACTTACAAAGCCTATAATAGAGGTAAAAGGAAGTGGGAAAATTTTATTATGGAAATGAAAAAGGCTAAACTAATTTTCATGTCAGAAAATTGCCAAAATGAGTATTTTGATGCATATAACTTTATATTTTAATGTTTTAAATTATCAAGTGGAAAAATCACTAGCACCAAAATTTTCTAATAGAAACCCTATTCAAATAACATGAAACACCAGGATCTGACAGAACACAGCTTGACAATTCCCATTATTTGCTGAAATGTTGAGTCCTTTAATGATAACAAACTTCTCCCACGAACACAGGTGTGTCTCTTGATGCCAGTATCCTGCCAGCATTATTATATGGCTAAAACACAGAATCTCTGAAGAATTAAAATCGAATGTCATATAGCAGGAAATATATATATATATATTGCAAACTGTAAAGTATTTTTTTTTAAATAAGAAGACCTTCAAAGAAGAACAGCAGTAAAAGGATGTCATTTGGGAAATTTATGATAGCCTAGTCACATAGTAAGGTCACTTCCTGAGCAACACTACTGGGATTGTCAAATTGAAGCCAAGGAAAACCTCTAGCCTTGGGTGGACCTCTTGTAACAGATATAGGGAAGGATTGTGGACAACAGCCATATACAATGTCTGTGCATGAGTTGGTTGTGATCTATCCAAACTGATGAGATTATACATCCATTTGAGTATGTTGAGGGGGGCATGACTAGATAGAAATTAATGTGGGAGTTTTAAGAAGCTAAAAATTTAGCAAGAGTAAATTCGGCAAACATTTGTTGTGTGCATACAAGGTTCTAGGCTCTCCAATGACAAAAAAAATGACAGTCTCTGCTTTCAAGGAGTTTATGTCCTATTAGGGTGAAACTACATTTAAATAAATAAGTAAAATATATCATAATGGGTTGAATAGGGAGAGAATCATCAATAACTGGGAGAATCAGCTTCTTGTTGATTGTGGAACTAAGCCTTAAAGGAAGCTATGGATTCCAACATTGATGAGGAAGAAAAGCATTCTTTCTAACAATAAAAAAAGGCTGTACAAAGATGTGGTAGTGGGGCCACTTTGGCTACAACAAAGAGCACATGAAAGGAACTAATGTATAATTGAATTGGAAATATATGTTAGAGCTAGGATTTTAAATGACATCTATAGGAATTTGTGTTTTATACTAGAGGTACTAGGGAGGCCCTGAAGCTTTTGAGCAGAAAATCACATAATCAGATTCATTTTAGAACTATCATTTTGGCAACTATATTGAAGTACAGTATAGAGTGGGGGACACTGAAGAAAGGAGACTCATTAAGAGGCTGGTGAATGAGTGAGAGGATGAAGGCTTCAACTAGCTTAGTTATGTAAGTGGAGATGAGGGGATGGGTGTGAGAGAGATTCTGGAGGTAGATTTGGCAAGGCTGGGTGATGGGAAGTAAGTGAGAGAGAAGAGTCAAGACTGGCTGCAGTTGTATGTAAACCGGGGTTGACTGGAAGTTAACTGATATTTTAAACAGGAAAATGAGAACCAGGGGGGCAGCTGGGTAGTTCAGTGGATTGAGAACCAGGCCTACAGACAGGAGGTCTTAGGTTCAAAACTGGCCTCAGACACACACCTTGCTGTGTGACCCTGAGCAAGTCACTTAACTCTTCTGCCTTGGAACCAATACTTAGTATTGATTCTAAGGCGGAAGGTATGGGTTTTTTAAAAAATGGGAACCAGGAAGAGGGTTTGTACTTGGGGTAAAAGAAGGAGTTTCATTTTGGATGTGTTAAGTTTGCAGTACCTCTCAAACATCCAGGTGATGTCCAGCAGATAGTCAGTGATGGAGGACTGGGGCTTTGAGAAGAATGAAGATGGGATGTGTAGATATGATCTGTATAGATTTCCAGTTTGCCCTTTTTATATCCTTAGCACTTTGCACAATTCCTGACATGTAATGAATACTTAATAAATGCTTTTTGACTGTTGTTGACTGATAGTAATTAAACTTATGGTAGTTAATGAAATTGCAGCCTGTAGAAAAAGAGAAAAGGACCCAAAGCAGAGGTTTTTATACTATTATGGTTGAGACAGAGGGTTGTGGGTTCAATCATAATATTATTAGATGATTTGGGACCACATTGAATGGTTGAATCTAAAGATTAGTGATTTTAGTGATTTGTTTACATTTTAGAAAAAGGTCGCTAAGAAGGATGGCTCAAGAAGTGTACTCATTTGTGTGCTGTTCCATATTTTTAAGAACAACTAAGGTAAAAGATTAGGGGGGAGTTTTATCAAATTTGTAAATGACAAAAATAACCACAAAAGAAAACTAGATAGCTCATGGTGGTTATCATTAAAGCTATTGACAGCTAAAATGTTGGATCAACTCTCATAAGATGAAATTTAATAAGAATGTAAATAATATCTTCTGTTTAGGTTAAATTGCCTTTGCAAAACAAAACTGGGGGAGGGATAATCAGACAGCAGTTTTTAAAAGATTTGGGTAAACTGCCAGCTCAGTATGAATCAGCAGGGTGATCCAGAGGCCAGAAGAGCTGAAGGAATACAGAGCTTCCAGGAATAAGGAGCAGATAGTTCCATGTACTCTGCCATGGTCAGGTCACATCAGGAGTCTGCTCTTAATATTTGAAAAGGCATTAAGAAGTTGGCGTGCCTAAGTGGAACATCTATGAGAAAGGGGCTTGAATTCATGCCAGTTGTTGAAGGAACTAGAGATATTTAGAGTGGAGAAGAGAGGACTTGGGAGGGGAGATAGGATTCAAGTTCATTACCAATTATCATATCACATGAAAGATCAGTACTACAGCAGAACCAGGAACAATAACTAGAAATTTTAGAACATGCAAATTTTAGGCTCGATGTAAGGAAAAAAATTTCAACTATTGTTTATTAGATTCAGTTATGTCTGACTTTTTGTGACCCTATTTGGGGTTTTCTTGACAAAGATACTGGAATGGTTTTCAATTTCCTTCTCCAGTTCTTTTCGCATATAATGAAACTGAGGCAAACATGATTAAGTGACTAGCCCAGAGTCACACAGCTAGTAAATGTCTGAGACTGGATTCAATGTCAGGTCTTCTGACTATAGGTCTAGCACTCTATCCACTGTACCACCAAACTGCCCCCAAATTAGAACTATCCCAAAGTGAAAGAGAATAGATAGTCTTTAAGCAAAAAGAGCATGAACAGTTAAGATACATTGTAAAGAAGATACTTGTTCATGTACAGTTTGGTATATATTATCTTTGAGGTCTCTTCCTACTCTGTGATACTATCATATTTTACTGGGATTTATAACTTAGAGTTAGAAGGTATTGCAGAGATTACCTAGCAATGCCTTCATTTTACAGAAGTTGAAACTAAGGGCATATTTAAGATAAATGACTCAACGAAAGTCAGTGACCATGCTCAAATTCAGCCTAGATCCTTTGACTTAAAGTCACAGCTGTTTCCTTTACAAGAACACTACAACAGCTTCTCTTTATTTAGTCTTTTCAGGTATTCAGATATTGAGTATGTGCTTTAATTCATCATGATGTGGTTATTCCCCCGCTCAGTGAAAATTATAACCCATTTTTGCCATATCATAATCTTTTTCTCAGGGGTCTGTGCCTAGTTGACAGTCTTTCTGCTCTTACATTCCCCTTATGCTGGGTTGACCTCCTCAATTATCAATTTTCTTTTCTCTTAAACTATACCTTTATTTTAACACATTTGATGGAGTTATAGCTTATTACTATGCAAATACCAGCATGGTTATAGCCTTGCTCTTACCATCAAAAATGTTGTCTGCTGGCTTTCTTATTCTTTTTGCAAACATTAACTTTTTGCATCTTTGAACTTTAAAAAAGAAATTATGTATATTTATGGCATTAAAAGATAAAATATGTTTATGGTTAACATATTTTATGCATTTGCGAATTTTTAAACTTTTTTTGTGTCATCTGTTAATCTTTGTCATCTGTGACTCCTGCCAAATTCCCCTCAAATGACCATTTAATTTCTTATGCCAACCTGAGATATGCCAAAACCATGATGGAAAATGGTGTGATTTGGAAAGAATACTTGTATTTCTTTCAGCAACTATGATGTTTATCCCTCAACTGATTTGTCTAAAGTATTATACAAGGTGACAGGATTCTAAAATATATTTGTTTAAAGTGATAGGGCAACTCTACACCTGTGGTAATAATAATGAAATATTTGCCCAGACCTAAATCATCAATTTCCTTCCTTGGACCAACTATGAAAGAAAAGAGTCTCCATTTAAGATTTCAACATTCCAGTCACTTGGCAATCCTGTTTTAATCCTATCTCTCAAATACATAAACACTTTTGACTGACAGTGTCATATATCCTTTCTTTTTCTTTTTCATATCTCAGTTTTTTAGCAGTTGTTGAGTGAAAGCAGAGTATTTGAAAATCTTGATCCCAGTTAACTTTACTAATAAAGACTACCATGGTACTTTTTGTGTAAAATGCAGCGTATAGGAAAGATTGCCAAGGATGACAATGAACAAAGATGCAGATCTGACTAGTGTCTTAAACTTCCATGGTTCCATTGCAATAAAGTTTAAAGTAAAAAAATTAAGGGAAGGAAATGAAATTTTAGGATTAGACAAAAAGTGTTTTAATAAAGTCCAAAATTAAGGAAGGGGAAAATTTCTTTACTGTAGATGAACATAGGACGGAATTAGGGCAATGATTTAAATACAGTTTTCAAATGGGAAATGCTACTTTGTACAAAGTGCTGTGCTCTAGGCATTGAGGATTCAAAGACAATATAAAAAATGACTCTTGCACTTCAGGAGTTTACTTGTTTTTTGTGTGTTTTTGTTTTTGTTTTTGTTGTTTTAAATAACTGCTTCTGATGTTGAAACAGGACCAAGGACTTTATTTTCTGGATCTTTAGAGATACAACTACTGAAGTGGCAATGATCAAAGTACTCTCAGAAGCAGTTGACAGGATCCCATTTCCACAGAACTTGCTTCCCCAGATGATGGAGACCCCTTTTCCCAAGGCTTTTAAGTGCAGAGTCCTAGGCTATCTCTCTTGGGTCTGATGAGAGGTATGGTAGGAAAAAAATATTGGAATAAGGCAGGAGACTTAAGTCTTAGTCCTAGTAAGCTGTTTTCTAGCTCTGTGACTTAGGGCAAGTCATAACCCATAAATAGCATGGGTCACAGATTACTTATTAAAATTTGGATAATAGTACCCATCTTGCTTAAATCAGAAGATTATTCTAAGGGTTAAATTAGAGAGCACCTACAAAATCTCTTTCTGAACTGTCAGTACATTAGTTATAAAATATTATTTATATTCATTCATTTTCATGTGGCTTTTGCTATTTAAGATGTTAATAATGTGTTCTTTAGTGGCTCTTCTTTTCTCTTTGTTAATGTTCTATTTATCACTAGAATTTAAGGAATTTTAATATTTCCATAATTATTGCCTGATTTTTTTCAGTGTAAAAAACTTTAACAAGTTATTCTTAATTGTGCATTACAGTTGATATCTCAGATAAATAAGCAGAAACTTTGTAAATATCATGGCTTTAGAAAGTTGCTTAAAGAGTTTTACAGAATAAAGCACAAATACAATTGCAAAGGAAAATTGAACCCTTAAGATTTGATTAATTTGTTTCCTTATTTACTATGAATAAGGATACTTCTACCTTTTGGATTTCATGTGAACCTTGTATTAGTTATTCTAGTAATTTATGTAGGAAATCCTTAGGTTAGACAAAACCTCAAATTATTTAACCTAAAGACACAGAAGGAAACAAACTGAATTCCACAAGTGATTTATTGATATATTTGTCACTGGTACTTTATACTCAACATGTCTAAAATATATTTTTTAAATTTAAATTTAAGTTTTTAATTTAAAATTTAATTTTAATTTAAAATATAACATTTTAATAGCAGATTTTAGAAAACTATAGTGGCCGTTTAGTCATGGCAATGATAAAATCTAGGCTGGACATCTTCAGGGAATAACCTTTTAATACTCCAGCACTAATTTGATACACAAAGAAAAGAAAAAGAATATTTCTTCTAATAAGTCTTAAGCTAATGTAGCTCTATGTTTGGGTGAAAATTATAGTTATAATTGGACCTTTCTCTTTTTTTAAAAATCATTTTTGGCTAATACCATGTTTTCTTTTGAGGGTAGCAAATTATCTTGAAAACACAGATGATAGTTTCAGCAGCTTTCCAAAAGTAACACTATAATGTATAGTGGGGATTAATTAGAGGATTTTTAAACATCTTATTAAATCCTGATATTCTTAATAACACTCTTTCAGCATCCCAAAAACTAACCTTTTCTTGACATTTTCAAATATATGTTTTGCATTAAGGCAGCTTTACTATCAATATAATGTGACTTTTGAGACAGTTGTTCTTGGTTTTCTGAATATTTTGTTAATTTACAGAGTGATAAGTGGGGTAGGTTAACTTGGTCAATCTTGGTTTAACAGTGAGTGAAAAAATAGAAACAAATCATATTTGTAACTGATTGAAAGACTTAATTTTTTATTATATTTGAATGATAAATGCTGATTGAAATAGATGATCCTACTGTAGAAATTTTTATGTTGTATACATTTTTTAAAATCATTGATTAATTTGCTTTATTTATTTATTTATTTGTTTGTTTGTTTGTTTGTTTTTGAACATTTTATTTAGTCAATTTAGAACATTATTCCTTGGTTACAAGAATCATATTCTTTCCCTCCCTCCTCTCCCCCCACCCCTTCCTATAGCCATGGGGCAATTTCACTAGGTTTTACATGTGTCCTTGATCAAAATCTATTTCCATGTTGTTACTGTTTGCACTAGGTTGATCATTTAGAGTCTACATCCCAAATCATGTTGTATACATTTTTAAATTTTATTTTAAGAAGTTAAAAAGGGAATTCCTCCCCAATAGCCCCCTTCCCTTTCCATTGTGCAAATTTTTAAAACCTTCTCTGTAAAATAGATCAACTCAATATCACTCTGTGTTGTCTGACAAAACAGATTTCCACATTAGTCATGTCTGGAAATATGTCTCTGCATCTTAAGTTTATCATCTCTCTGTCATGATGTGAATGGTATTTCATCTTTATTCTTTTAGATTTGTAGTTTATCGTTACATTAATCAGAGTTCTGTGGTCATTCAAAATTGTTTTTTGCTATAATGTCATTATCAAATAAATTTTTGTTTTCTGTTCACTTTACTAAGTATCAGTTCATAAAGGTCTTCCCAGATCCTCTAAAATTGTAGATTTCCTAATTATGGCAAAATAATATTCTATTCCATTTATATATCACATACAGCTTATTTAACCATCCCTCAATAGGACAACTTCTTTGTTTCTAGTTTTGGAGTAATATGAAAAGAGCTGGCATAAGTATTTTGGGGTGGGGGTACATGTAATTAGAACCTCTCTCCTTCCATTTCTTTAGGGTATAGTCTGAAAAGTGATCTAAGTAATTCAAAGGATATGTATGCAGTGTGGTAACTTCCTGGGCATATTTTCCAAATTGCTTTCCAGAATGACTGTATCAGTTCTTAGCTCTATCAATAGTGCACCAGAGTACCTGTTTTCCCACAGTCCCTACAATATTTACCCCTTTCCCCATTTGTCATCTTCACCAGTATGGTAGGTATGAAGAACAACCTCAAAGATGCTTTAATTTGCACTTCTCTTATTATTAGTCATTTGAAGTGTTTTTCTCAGGATTGTTCATAGTTTGAATTTTTTTTCCTTTTAAAGTTACTGTTTATATCTTTTGATTATTTATCTATTAATTTATATTTGAATCAGTTCTCTGGAAATGAGACCTTTTTTAGTGACATTTGCTGCAAAAAATTTCCCCCACGTTTCCTGTTTCCCTTCTAGTTTCTACCATATTTAATTTGTTTGTACAAAAACTTCAATTTTATATAATAAAAATTGTCTTTTTAATTTGTGGGGTTCTACCACTTAATTAGTACATGACCTTATCTTGGTAGATGGTATAAAATGTTGGTCTAATCCCAGTTTCTGTCATTACATTTTGCAACTTTCCCAGCAGTTTTTGTCTAATAGTGAATTCTTGTCCTGAAAGGGTGAATCTTTTGACTTATCAAACACTAAATTACTGTAGTCATTTATTATTAGATTTTGTGTACCAATTCCACTAATCTACCACTCTATTTCTTAGCCAGTATCAGATTGTTTTCATGATTACTACTTGGTAATACAGCTTGAAATCTGATATTCCTAGGCTACCTTCCTTCACATTTTTTCCTCATTGATTCCCTTAATATTCTTGACCTTTTGTTCTTCTGGATGAATTTTTATTCTTTATTTTCAATTTAATTTACCCACTTTAAAATTAACATTATGTTCTTTATAATTACTTTTTTTAACATACATTTTCTTCCATGCAACTATATCATTCATTTTTTCCCAAATTTTCTTCAGTTGATCAAATTTTTGCTTTATGACATTTCATTTTTCAGTCATTTTCATAGAAGGTAATTTTATTGATTTCATTTGATTTTACATTGTCTACATCCTCAATTATATTTCTTCTTCATCCTTTACTCAAGGAGCCAACTCTTGTTACAGAGTGGGGGAGGCGGGGAAGAGTGTTAAAAAGTAGTTTAGCAAAATTAGCAATATGCAATATATACAAGGTCACTCCTCTGGTCTCCAACCTTTGCATAGAAGAAAATAATCTTTTTCTCTTTTAATGTGCCAAGCTAAACATTATAACATTATAATTAGATAATGTTTAGATTTTTAGCTCTTTTCATCTTGATTTGGTTGTTATGTTTTTTTTCCTGGTTCATTGACATTAAAAATGATTCTACTCATTTTATTTGTAAAGTAGTATTTCCCATTACTAGCAACTATACTTTTTATTGCTATTGTGTGTATTTATGTGTATGCATACATGTGTGTAAGATCATTTTATTTATTTATTTATCTTTTTTAAACCCTTGCCTTCCATCTTAGAGTCAATACTGTGTATTGGCTCCAAGGTAGAAGAGTGGTAAGGGCTAGGCAATGGGAGTCAAGTGACTTGCCCAGGATCACACAGCTGGGAAGTGTCTGAGGCCAGATTTGAACTTAGGACCTCCCATCTCTAGGCCTGGCTCTCAATCCACTGAGCTATAATCAGCTGCCTCCGCCCGCCCGCCCCCATGTGTAAGATTATTTTAGCCCAATTAAATTTGGCAGCTTTTGTATTTAAAATAATAATTTTTAAATGTACAACTCATTTTGATATCTCTAAATATGTGTAATAATCTGAGTTCACTAATAATGAGATTATGGGGAAATTGTTTATATTCATAAAATAAACCACAGAATATCATCAAACTATGACAAAGGAGATGGATAAATTACTGAATTTAATTACAGTCCCCTACAACAATAAAAAAGCATATATAACAAACCCTTTTAGAAAGTAGCTTGTCAATAAGCAATAGGCAAATTTATAGTTCAAATGAAATATTTTCTTTTCCTGAGATTATGCCATTTTTGTTTCCTTGATGTTTTTTCCTCTAAGGAGAAAACTCAAAATTTTATGCCGAATATTCTGTCACTTCAAAGAAATTTGTGTTCAGGGTCTGTTCTTTCATATCAAGTTACTTGCCATGGCAACTAAGAATGGTTAAAACTAGAATAGAGTTATTTAGGTTTTATTTCTAGTAACTTACATTATGTTCTTGCAAAGTACAACACATTCTTACATAAGGCTATTTATTATTGAATTCTTAGAAAACAGAGGCCATTTTAAAAAAACAAAGTAAATTGGGCAATGAATGAAGGAAATAGGAATATATTATCAAATGTAACAAAATTGTACTTTTAAAATACATAAAACAAACTTGTTTCTGTACTATACCTTGTCAAAATATGTACTCTCTTATATTGTCTAAGTATGTTAATCATAGATCATTGATATTCAAAAAATAAGTTACTCTTTTGCATATAACCTACAATTTTTAAGAATTCTAATTTCAATTCTTAGATGATATTAGACTTTTCAGAAAATATAATACTTAAGTTAGCTCTTTTGGCAAATAATAATTATAAATGTGATTTCAGAATCATATAGGGTATGATAGCAACTCCTCCTGCCCCCAGTTACATCCAGGATATGTAATATTGGCAGTCTCTGCTTGTACTTGCCAGGAGACTTGGCTTCTGGATACTAGGAGACACAGTAACTAACCTCACCTACTGAGAAGTCAGGCTTATAGAGGACTTTGAGACACAGTCACATTAAATACTGATCTTAAAGGGACAGAATTGTAGACATGTGTAATTTTTGCCTCCATCATCAGAGCTCCTTTCTTCCCCTCATACTCTGCCTGGATTCATCCCCCACCCCCCACCCCCAGTGGTCAAGCATATTTCTTCCTTCTCTGTCTCAGTAATATTGAATATTCAATTACCTACAAACTCCCTTCCATAACTCCTGCTATATAGCCTATCCTTCATTCCCATCCACCTTAACCTCAACTCCTCTAGTGTAAAAGAGAGGAAATGGGGGGGGGGGATTCTCTTCTCTCTTTAAAAGGAGAGGGGTGAGTAGGTTTGTTCATTGGAAAGATGTAAATTCCAGTGAACAGTTGAGGGAAATGAGGTAAGGACAATATGGATGTTGAGAAACAAACATCAAGGTTGAGGGAGAGATGGCAGTGCCTCTCTATCCTCGAATTTAGTTACCTCAGGCTTGAGGCAACCTCAGAGAAGCAGGGAGACTTCTCCAACCCTCTATCCAAAGGATAGTTCAATTGAGAGTTTCTTTGAGCACTATATTGACACAAGCTGGAAGAAGTGCTGTCAGATTTCCTTGCCTCAGTTCAGAGCAAAGGGGTTTGTAATCAAACCCCTTTTCTGGGGAGGAATTGTGGCAAACCAAGGTCTTGTCTGCCACAGAGGAGGATAGGATTCAGTATGAACCTTGTCTGCAGCTTGTCTGATCTTTCCCCCTTAGTATAATGACAGGCCCAGACCCAAATACACTAAAGGTTTATTGAAAGGAAGGGGAATGTGTGGTTAAATAAGGGAGAGGATAGATGGAGAGAATGCCTTGTAAATCTGTTTCATAGCAGTAGGATTTCAAGGGCTGAGGCTTATTGTGGCTTCAGGGCCTCAGCCCCTTCCCAACTGTCCGCTTCTTTTATCTCTACCCTACTACAATTTAACTAAAACTCTATTATTCAGTTCAAGGAAAAGGCAAGGGTAAGAGACCTAAAGAGAAGAGAGCAGGTTGGCTCAGATAAGAAAGCCCAACCAAATCCCTTCTGAGTCTTGAGTAGCTGTTGTCAAATGAAAGAGGAGTTATTAAGGATTTCTAGATGGAGACAGGTCTAGCACAAGTATAGAAATCAGGTCCTCTCTCCCTCCTGTGGCTTCAGACTTTCCCTGACCCTTAGGAAAAAGCTCCTCCTTTTCTTCCAATGCTAGAAGTGATCTGTTGGTCAGAATCCTCCTCAGCTCCCAGTCCCTTTTCCCAGAATCCTTTTGTTCACTCTCCACTGCTCCTCTGCCAGCTGCCCCACCAGGCTAGCCGTTAACCAAACAGCAGGATTCTCTTTAAGGTCTTTTTTCATGTATTACACTAGTGGCCTACTCTAGATGCTCACCCCTTCTACCATGTCCTCTGGAAGTTCCTGCTCAATAATTAAAATTTTCTTGAGGCTAGATCTCTTCTTCTTCCATCCTCTCTCATTCACTGAGACCTGGCTCATCCTTGATGACTGTGTTCTTGGCCACCACTCTCACTAATCCATTGGTCCTAGTGTAAGAGTCAAAATACTTGTTGTTTTCAAACCTCTTATGAGCATCATTTGGCAACTTTTTAAGATTCCATGGGAAAGTCAAGTGATGAAGTGGATGGAGTGCTGGACCTGGAGTCAGAAAGACTCCTCTTCCTTGGTTCAAATCTGGCCTCAGATACTTACTAGCTGTGTGACTGTAGGCAAGTCTCTCAACTCTGTTTACTTTAGTTTCCTCATTTGTAAAATAAGCTGGAGAAGAAAATGGCAAACCCCTCCAGTGTCTTTGCCAAGAAAACCCCAGATGGGGTTACAGAGAGTCAGATGTGGCTAAAATGACCGAAGAACAACTTTCCCATTCTACAACCCAAAGTCTGGCCACAGTTTTCTTCTTTTCTGGCATCAATTCCTTGGTACATTAATTCTCTTAGTACCTGTGCCTTGTACAAGTCTAATCCTAGATTATTCCCACTAAACCTCTCCTTCTCTCCTACTCACTTACTGAGGAATAGCACTGGAGGAAGTCACAAAATTGTGCCAAATAGATCCACTGTACATTTGTTATTTATTTCAGTTAAGTTCTCTTTCATGAACCCCAGCATTTGTTCCAAACCTCACTTTTTCTCCTCAGACTTGCCTAACCCTTCTTTCTCCCCAATGATTTAAGCTGAAGTCTTTGCTTCATACTTAACAAAGGGAATTTGAAGCTATTCATTACAAGCTTCAGTTCATTTCCCCCATTTCCTCCATTACCTCAGTTTCTGGTGAAGTGGCTAATGTGAAGCATTTTGTATATACTTTAATCTCTTTTCCTATCTTGTCCAGCAGATTATCCCTACATTTTTCTCTTTTTCTTTCCAATAGTCTATATCACTGTCTACTGACATACCTGATACATATAGATGTGACCAAAGACTCCCTCATCCTTAAAAATTCTCATCACTAGTATTTATTATCCCTACTGTTTCCTGAACGTTTTAGCTGAAATACTTGAAACTTAGTGCCTTTAATTCCTCCCTCTCACTCCCTTCTAACTCTTTGAAATCTAACTTCTTAGCTCAACATTCAACTGAAGCTGAGCTCTTAAAGTTAGTAGTTATTGCATAATTGCCAAATCTAGTAGCCTTCTCTCAATTCTCATTTTTCTTGACCTCTCCAAAGTATTTAGCCCCATTGACCACCTTTCCATGTTTGAATTTTTGTGTAATGTCTCTGCTTTAGCTCTTCTCCTTCTCATGATTATTCTTCTTTGCTGGTTTGGATCTCCTCTTATCTCCTGCCCATTAACTAGGAGTTTTTATCCCCTCTTTTCTCTCACTTAATATCATCAGCACTCAAGTCATCATCTCCATGCAAATACTTCAGAACCCAGATCTAGATACCAACCCTTCTCTGTCTCTGTCTCTGTCTCTCTCTTTTTTCTCTCTCCCTTTCTCTCTCCCTCTCTCTCTCCCTCTCCCTCTCCCTTATCCCCTCTCAGTGAACATTTCAATCTGGATGTCCCTTTGACATCTCAAACTCAATGTGTCCAAAATAGAATTGTCTTTTCTTCCTGTAACACACTGAGGCTCCAAACTTCTCTATGATTATTAAGGGTACCACCATCCTTCTTTAATTCCAGCTTCATAACATTCATGTCATTTTTGATTCCTCATTCACCTTACATATCCATTCAGTTACAAAACTCTTGTATTTTTTTCTTCACAATATCTTTTGGATTTGATCCTTTCTCTCCAATAACACAGTCACCAACTTAGTTTAATCAGTTACCAAATGCTTGCTATGAACTAGCAACTGTGCAAGGTAAAGTGACCTGCTCAAAATCACATTTCTAGTAACTATCTGAAGCCAGATTTTAATTTATTAACAGAAATCATGGACAGTATAAATTAGGTATGGCCTCAGAGGAAAGGCATTAAGTATTTTAATGAGGACTAGCAACTCCTAGAATAAGGTCGTTTTTTGACTGAGTGCTGAAGGAAGCCAGGGAAGGTAAGAGGTAGGAATTAAGGAGAATTCCACACTTGGGCAATGGCAGTGATGAGTCAGGAAAGGGGAGTATTCTATAAAAGGACAAACAAGGAGATATGGAGGGGAGTAAAGTTTAAGAAGACCAGAAAGGAAGTAGCTACGATATGAAGAACTTTAAATTTCTCACAGAAAATTTGTATTTGACCCTAGAAGTAATAGCAAATAATAAAATAACAAAAATGGAAGCTTATTGAATGAGTAAAATCATAATTTGTATTATATTTGGGTTACTCAATAGACACAATTTTTTCTCCAATTATTTAGCTCTTTCTTAATTTTTAGGGAAAATTATCTTAAATGGGATTCATCTTTCTGTTTTTCCCCCCTAGTTTTTGATATATAGAAATACTCATAGTTTGGGTGTTAGAGGTTTCTTTTGTACTCTGCTATTTTCCAAGAACTGTTTTTGGTTTTATGTCACCTTTCCAGGCCCCTCATTTTTTTTTCAACCTTGGAACTACCCTTGAGTGTTCTCCTTTCTCATTCTCATGTCCAATCAGTTTCCAAGCCTAATGAATTTCTCCAGCATAATATTTTTCATGTCTAGCCTCTTCTCACTTATTTTTCCTAGTCCATGGTCTCATTTCTTGCCTGGGCACTAGCAACCTTGCTATTCCTTAACCATGACATTCCATCTCTGTACTCTAGGCATTTTTACTGACTCTTACATGCATAGCATCTCTGTCTCTCTGTCTTGCTTCAAATTCTAAATAAAATTTCACTATCTTCAGGATGCCTTTCCCAATCCTAGTACTCTTTAATTCTGATGCCTTCCCTCTGTTGATTATTTCCAGTTTATCCTTTATATATAGCTTTTTTATAGATAGCTGTTTACAGGTTGTCTCTTCCATTAGACCACGGGCTCCTCTAGAGCAGGAAATGCCTTTTATCTTTCTTTGTATCTTTGGTATTTAACACAGTGCCTATCACATTGTACATTATTAATAAATGCCAAATGACTGAATTCTCTAAAACTAGCTTTTGCTGCTGTTTCCCCTCGGATGTATCTTATATATAACCATTAACATATTTTAAAATATATTATATAAGAATGTGAGTTTCTTGAAGGCAGGGGCTGTTTTTGATTCTTTGCATCTCTAATGCTTGGTGCAATAAACTTAGTAAATTTTTGTAGATTGATAAAGGATTTTTCTTGACTATTTTCACAACATTGTAAGAAATAAGAATATAATAAAAGTGAAATTCACCGTTATAGGTTTATAGATTTTAAAATGGAAGGGACCGTTATAGTTAAACCAAGCCAAACCCTTTTTTACACTTAAAGAAACTGGTATGGGAAAAATATCTACTCTCTGAGTTAATGTGGTAAATAATTGATTCCAAAAAAATATTTACCACAATGCAGAAATTATGGAGGTAAAAATCTAGGTTTTCCCTTTTTAAAAAATTTTATCACTCAAGCATTGGTTCATGCCTCAAAGAAAACATGAAAAATTATGAGGATTCTAGAGACTCCTTAAAGGAAAAATTGTATCAGAGTGACAAAGAAAGAATTCATTTAAGTATTGCAATCTTGCACAGCCCTGTTAAGCCATACAACTTAAATAAAAGTTTGTGGCCCCATTTGGGTTTTTTTTTTGGGAAAGATAATAGAATAGTTTGTTATTTTCTTCTCCAGCTCATTTTACAAACGATGAAATGGAGACTAGCAGAATTAAGTGACTTGCCCAGGTCACACAACTGATAAGTGTCTGAGGCCTAATTTGAACTCAGGAAGAGGAATCTTCCTGACTCAGGGCCTAGAACTCTATCCATTAAAAGGAAATGAAATATTAACTGAATAGGTGACATTTACATAGTTTGCAAAATCCTGCATAAATATTATTTCATTTTATATACCAGCCATCTGTGGTAGATACTATAGATATTCTCTCTTTTACCCACTATTCCTCCCCCCCAAAAAAGGGCTTCCCCCTTCCAAACTTTTTTATACTTTTCAAATATGCCACCTGGCAGTAGTGAGAAAATTGAGAATCAAGGAATTTGTCAGTCAAAAAGCATTTATTAAATGCTTACTATGTGTTAGGCACATTGAGGATAAAAAGAAAGGGGAAAAAAAGACCTTACACTCACATAGCTCACAATTTAATTGGGGAGACAGCGTGTAAATATATGTTCAAACAAGCTATATACTGCTTAAATAGGAAATAAATTAGTAGAGGAAATGTACTCGAATTAAGAGAGATTGGAATGAACGTCCGATACAAATTGGGATTTTTAACTGGGATTTGAAGGAAGCCAAGCAATAGAGATGAGAAAAGAGAACATTCCAATCAGAGAAAATGGCCCAGATCGAAGAGATAGAGGATCTTGTTTGTGGAACAGCAAAAAGCCAGTGTCATTGTATTGAAGGACACAGGAAATGAGTAACTTGTAAGAAGACGAACGTTATGTAGGAAGGGGAGAGGATAGTTTATGAAAGGCCTTGAGGACCAGAGGGTTTTTGTTTGTTTTGTTTTTTAAGGTCTGTCACTTACTCTACCTTTGTAGTTTAGAAAATCAGTTATCCTGTCTGTGTCAGTTTTTCCTTTACAAAATGAAAGTGTTGGACAAGATTACCTCCAAGCTTCCTTCTAGCTCTAAATGTAGGTTCTTCATATTCATGTTAGTAGAAGGGCTTTACTATTGCCAGCTTTATCAGAAGTATTTCTTTTATGAAGGAATTCTGATGTTTTCCTGTACATAAGAGCTTCACACCTACGAGGGATGGTAGAAATGAAAAACTGCTCCTACTCCTAGGATATGAAAATAATCAGCTTCTTTGTCCCTTCTTTGTCTTCTCATCTTGGGGAGCTCCAAGGTTCCAAACTTAACAGAGTTGTTTTATTCTCTTTTTCAGGAGTCTTTATGGGCAGAAATGTTCTTTGAGCCATTATTTTTGTTAGACCTTTTTAAATTTAATTTTACCTTCATATTTTGCTATTTTCACATTTTGAAATTAATCTGGTTTCAACTCATCTCTAGTTCAAACTTAATGTAATCAAAATTTGGAAAGTCTTGAAAAAAAAAGTTGTTGTCTAAGTTGTCTCAGCTTAATTCCATTTTTAAGCTCAAAAATAAATTTTAGGATTTTTTTCCCCTAAACCTAACAAAGCTCTTCAACAAAGATAGAACAGGTACCAATTCATTTCTATGAATCTAGGACCCTACTAGTATCTTAAAACCTCATACATTGTTTCCTACCTCTAAATCCCTAGGTACTCTTTCATATAGGTTATGTGTATGAAAAGCAATTTAGAAACAATTACAGTTCACATGTTACTAGAGCAGCTATCTAAATCAATAGAAAGCATCTACTGATTTAAAATGCACTATATTTTAGTTTTAGATTGTTTTTAGCTAGGTTTGCATAGCTCACAGCTTTGATAGTGTTAAAATCAAATAAGAGAGTTACTGATTGACTGTTTTGTATCTCATTCCTTTTCTAAGTTCCAAAGTCTTGACTGATAATTGACCCTTGACAGAGACAAATAAAAGTGGTTATTTTATTTATTTTTTAATTTACGCTGGTTCAATTTGTCATATGCAAACCCTCACTAACCATTCTCCTGCCCTCTGGATTGCCTGATCCACTGTCCCCTTCACTTCCTTTTAAATTTTGAGTTACTTATTTCCCTATTTTACCATATCATTACTACTCTAATAATGAGAATAAAACTTCTCCCTTCCTTGTGAGTGTAACACCTTTCTCCCCTCTAAATAGGCTGAAATTCCCTTCTCATTTTCATTACTAATGAGATTAGATTAAGGAACTTTTATCACCTTGACCAAAAGTAATGTTTGCATTTCATAAAACTAGCTAGTAAGGAAGTCTTTTGGCAATTACATTTTTATATTATATTCCATATAGTTTCATTTAACATGCACATATGTGTTGGATAATTAATTGCTTTGTAAATAGTGTATTCTTTACCAGCAGATGTATCACTTAATTAAAGAAATAAAAAATGTTCTAGTACAATATGGTCCCTAAGGGTTTATTTGTATTGCATAATTATTGCTACACCATTTTCTAATCAGTTGGTATATTCTTTTCTGGTCTTCTCATATACAAAATTAATATCAAACACTAAGTAACCAAAAATTCTAAATTCTTTCATAGCATGACACGTTCTTTGTAAAAAAATCCTGGGTTATTTTCCTAACATATCATTTCTTTCAATAGTTAATTCCATTTTTAAAAATTACAGTCCTTGATATAAAATGCTAGTAGATAATCTAAAAACTACAGTTCTTCATACTCTTTTCTCCTTTATGATCACTCTGCCACCATCACTGAGGGACTAAAAGCCATTTTGATCATTTCTGTGGGTATCTGTGTCCCATAAAATTAAACCATTGGTAATTAACCTGTTTGTCCTTAGGGCTGATCCTTGGGAGACAAGTCTGTCAACACAGATTTACTCACAACCTTTCTAATTTATTTGCCAGAGCTTACATTTTTTCTGACATAGTATTTTAGAAGCTAGGACTGTGCTGGCGAACCTATGGCATGTGTACTAAAAAGGGCACACCTACAGGAATCTGCCAGTTCACTGCTAGAAAGCCAGAGCTCTTCCTTTTCCCCTCTCCATGCACCTGAGGACATTCCTCACTTCTCCTGCCCCTCTGCCCTGCAGCCAATGGGAGCCCTTCTTCCTTCCCTTGTTTGGGGTAAGGTGCTAGGCAGGAGGGATGGGAGGACTCAATGCTGCCTAAGGGTACATCACAGACAGCAGCCTTTTTAGTCTGTAGTGAAGGTGTAGAATTAGTAGAATTGGAAAAGAAGCTAGGTTTAAGGGGAGCATAGCTCACAGTTTGGCACATAGCTGAAGGGGAGCTGAGCGCACATGCCACACTCCTAACCCTCTCCATATGCACCTCTCATCACCTGTCCCTCTTCCGAGCAGCCAGATGGGAGCACTTCCTCCCTCCCCTGTCTGGTGGTGGGTCAATGCGTGAGTGAGGGTGTGTGGCACTCAGCCAGGGGGTGGGACAGTAACAACACTCAGTCTGAGGGGGAGGGGATAGGAGTGGGGCCTGGCACTCTGCCTCTAAAAAGTTCATCATCACTGAGCTGGAGAGTAGGACCTCTTTTAGAACCTCTGGAGTAGAATTTTAATGAAGATAGTTGCTGGTATTCATTAAATAATATACATTCTGTTTTTCTTTGCTTTTTTTTGTAGGCAAAGTCATCAATAAAGATTTGCGCCACTATCTGAGTCTTCAGTTTCAAAAGGGCTCAATTGATCACAAACTCCAGCAGGTGATCAGAGATAATCTCTACTTGAGAACCATCCCATGTAAGTATGTGAATATCTACTGCAAGTAAGATGAAATCATTCTGGTTAAACTAAAGATTTAGAAATAAAATTCTATAAAGCCTGCAGTTCTGTAGTATAAAGATTGGAATATCCTCTACTTCAATCCCTCATCCTGGAATTGAGGAATGGACTGCAAGAAACTTTGAAAGAACTTGTTTTACTTTTTAGAAAATTGGAATATTTTTTATTATGAATAAAAATTAGAATTATTAATAAAATTTAAGATAAAGTAATCATTGCTTTCCAGTCTTTATTCTTCCTCAAGTTACGTGCATGAATGAAACAATTTATTATGTGTTTACTCTGTATGAGTACTGTACTAAGCTTTGCAAAACAGTCTCTACATTCAAGGACTTCACATTCTAATAGAAAAAGATCACATCCACTGGGTTAGGAAACAGAAAAGGGAATTTGGTGTAGGAAATCACAGTTAGTGAATGGAGCTACAGGGGAATTCATTGACATGTCCTTTCCAGAAGCAATATTTGTTTGATTTGATACTTGTTCCTCAAACAAGAAAGTGCAGAGCAGGATTTGGAGAAGAACAGGAAATGTACAGTGGGACAAAAGACCTGGGAGGGAAGGGGTGAAATAGAATCACAGACCACAGATGGCCAAATACTATAGGTTATATAGTTCAAGAAGTTGAAGTAATAAACTGGAGGAATTCCATGGAGACTGGAACAACCTCCAGGAAGTGATGTAGAGTGAAAGGAGTAGAACCAGGAGAATATTGTACACAGAGACTGATACACTGTGGTACAATTGAATGTAATGGACTTCTCTATTAGTGGCAATGCAGTTGTTCCTGAACAGACAGAACACTCGCTATCCACATTCAGAGGAAAAACTGTGGGAGTAGAAACAGAAGAAAAACAACTGCTTCATTACATGGGTCGAGGTGGGATATGATCAGGGATATAGACCCTAAATGAACATTCTAGTGCAAACATCAACATGGAAATAGGTTCTGATCAAGGTCACATGTAATATCTAGTGGAATTGCACATCAGCTACTGGAAGGGTATGGGGAGGGGAGGGAGGAATGGAGTATGATTTTATTTAAACCAAGGAATCATGTTTGAAATTGACCAAATTAAAAAAAAAGTTGTGCAATCAGGAGATTTTAAAGTTTTATTTAAAACTATCTACAGTTTTAAAATATTGAAATTTGGAGTTTGGTAGTCTTCTACCTCAGAAAAGTAAAAGTTGTATGCCCCTAGGCAAGTCACTTAGTCTCTGTGGTGCTCAATTAGTTATTTATGTACTGGGTTCAATTTCAGTGTATACAAAATGAGGACACTTAATACCTGTAGTACCCTCCTTAGCTACTATGAGGATAGAATAGGATAAGGTGCGTTATAATTCTGAATACAGTATTCAGGAGTCTGTCAACAAGCATTTAGTGCCTACTGTGTGCCAGGAATTATGTTAGCTAAAAGTCAGTTATTATTGTTATAACTTAAGACAAGCAGTAAATATAGTACAACTCAATGCAAGGGAGGGATACATTTCACCTTCTGGTAGGACTCTCATTTTACAACATTTAACAAAAAAGGAAAGAGTTCAGTGCCTTCTTTTTTTTGGTGGACTTTTAAAATTGATTTTATTCTAGAAGTTAATGAGCATGTCTGGTCTTCTAGAATTGTTAGTTGATGGGGAAGGGAAGAAAATAAGCCTTTTATAGCATTTACTATAGCCAGGCAGTGTGCTAAATGTGTTTTACAAATCTTTCATTTGTTCCTTACAAAAACCTTGTGAAGATAGGTACTATTCTCATTCCTATTTTATAGTTGAGGAAACTGAGGAATAGCATTTTAGTTATATGATAAGCATCTGAGACTTGAACTCAGGTCTTCCTGACTCCAGGGCTAAAGTTCTATTTGCCTAATGGTTCAGCTATCAATTGCCTCGGACACTAACAGAGAATACACTTATTTCAATAATTATTTAAAAACAAGAAGTTTATTACCTAACTTGTTTAAAAGTCTCAGGGAAGAGAGTAAAAACAAATCTAACAATTTGGAAAATGAAAAAAAAGGTGGAGTGTATTTTACAGAGGTGAAAATTAAGCCAGATAGGGATTAAATTACTTGCCTAAGACCACATAGCTAGTAAATGCCTGAGCCCTTGAATCCAGGGCTTCATGGCTCTAGGTCCAATCCTTTATACATAATGCCTCCTATAAGCATACTCATTTTATGGGCTTACATATATGTATTTGAAAATGTTTATGTTCTTAAATCTTTATGATCAGATAAAAGAATTTCAGAAGGCATGTATTGAAAACACTTTTTTTGGCCTTTCTATTCCTAGTGCTTAGCCCAGTGCCTATTATGTGGTAGGTATTTAGTAAGTGTTAGTTGACTGCCTACTGACAGTATCTGCATGTAACTGAGGTAGAGTAGATGAGTGAGTCTTGGGAATTGAACAGATTGAGAAGGTTGGAAGTTAGAACATTTGAGGGAGCATCCATATATATACACATACATACATACATGTATGTGTGTATATATATATATATATATATATATATATTGACATTTCCTGGATTGAGGGCAAGTTTTATTGGGGGCAGACTGAACTAGGCACTGAACTCTGAGAAATGAGGGAGAATGTCTAGGGAGTCCTCAGAGTGGTTAACAACTAACATAACATTTATTGGGTGACGAATTTGAATTGATTGACTCTCAGGGAGTGAGAAGTTACTGAATAATGGTAGTAGAGAGAGTCAAGAAGTGGCAGTGGGGACACAGTAATTTTTAGAAGTAACATGAGAGCACTAATCACTAAATATGAGTAATACTGTTGAGGCAACTGTCATATTTTTGTCATTAAGTATTTCCTAGTTCTGCTTTGATGAAAAAACAGTAAAGAATTTTTAAATTTTTATACAAAAATTTGGTTTTCACTTGGAGGGTAGTTTAGCCTTCATTCTTATGCAGCCACCACTCTAGTTCAGTCTCTAATCTCTTCTCACCTGGACTATTATAATAGTCTCCTAGTTGGTCTCCTTAACTATAGTTTAAATCTGTCCATTCTGTCTTCCAAAATGTGCCCGTAATTTTCCTAATGTACAGGTCCGAACATGCCACTCCTATATTCAGTGAACTCAAGGAGTTTCCCTTTGCCTCTGTGATGGAACAGGTACAAGAATTATGACCTGTCCATTTCATGAAGTTGGTTTTATATTAAAATCTAAGTATTCTATAAATTTTGGAAATAATTCCAGTTATTAATGTCTAGATAGCAATAACTAGATGAATGGGTGAATGAAAAAGTAACCAAGAGAATATGAAAATGAACTGTAATTTCTTCAGTATAGGGTACATTCTTTTATAGCTTAGTTCTGAAACACATTGACATGCTCAGACTGTCAAAAGTAATGTCAGAGATCTTATTTGAACCAAAGTCTTCCTGACTCTAAGCCTAACACTCTTTCTGTGAAGATTGTCCAAATCAATCACTGTGAAAATTTTATGAATCAGTCTGAAAAATTGAGGATCTGAAATACTTTCCATTTCTCCCTGGAATGTTACAAATATTCCAGAAAACTTTTTAAAATTTTCTCTTCATGTCTTCATATAGCACATAATTTTAGGTGGCTGCTTAGAAGCTACATTATATTTAAATAGTTAACATTTATTTAGTGCTTTATAATTTTTATCTCACTTGATACTTAAAAGAACCCTGGGAGGGAGAAAGGTGCTGTTATTATCCCTATTTTGTAGATGAAGAAACTGAGACAGACTTTCTGTGACTATTCAGAATTCCAAAGCTAATAAGTGTTGTAATAGGATATTTGTTAATTAAGAGTTCAGTAGGAAATAGAATTAAATAACAAGTTATTTTAATAAATGCATAAGAGGGTTATCCTTTTCCTTAGGGTTTTTTTTTAACTTACAATAAATATATTTTTGATATAACTGTCCAAGCCAGAATTCTTAAGACTGCTCTGAGAACCATTTTTCTCAGTAGTCACAACACCCACAGCCTAACCACCTAGGACAAATTATTAGTGATATCACACTATATAAATAATCTAGTATGGGTTAGTAAACCCTTACAACCGTTTACAACAGTGTGTAAGGCCAAACTTGAACTCAAGTCTTCCTTATTCTAGGCACAGTTGTCTTTCTGCTGCACTATCTTACCTCTCATATCAGTAATAGGGCATCGGGATATAGCTGATAAGATGTTTTCTTTTTTGTATTTTCTTTGTGAGTTTGATCCATTATATTACCTCCATTTCCCTGTTAGCATGGATAATTGAGAATTGGGTTATTTATTGAGGTTTAATAAAAGTGTAAATGTTGGTTTTAGGCAATCACATTTACCATGATGCTCCAGTTCAGGTTTTCAATCTTAGCAGTTTTGAATTTTATAAATTTGTGTTTTTAATGTTTATTTTTCAAATTCTCTTTTCTCATCCATACATTATTTATTGCCCTAGTTTCACTTTCAATTGAAGAATTTTTTGGTGAACATTATAAACAGTATTTTTATGAGCATTATGAATATTTTGTAAGTCAAAACATGTTTTATAAGTCTGACATCTCTTTTCCTCCCTTTTAGGCACTACAAGAGCCCCCAGGGATGGAGAAGTTCCAGGAGTAGACTATAATTTCATTTCTGTTGAGCAGTTCAGAGCACTAGAAGAGAGTGGAGCATTGTTGGAAAGTGGAACATATGATGGTATGTGGCCCAAAACATTTCACATCCAGGAGTATTCCTGAATGATAGAAAAAAAATTTTAGACAAAATTTGATCAGTGAAACACCAAATATTTCATCTTTTTTTTCTCCTTGCCATTTTTCATCATTGGGATGAATTTGATGAACATATTGAAAAATCAAGAGAACTTAACTTTAGGATCTCTGATCTGAATAAGCAAGAAAACATATGCATAATTAGTAATAATTTAAATAGGAAAAAAATTGAATGAAACTGAATTTTGTTTAATTATATTAACCAAGCTTGGCATTAAAGAAAAGTTGAGAAAATGCCCCTCTATTCATTATGGACGTGGGAGACTGTTGCTTATACCTTTGGGTAAAATATGATGTTGGTTAGTTTTGCTGAACTTTTTTTTTCCTCTTTTTTAATCATAGTTACAAGGAATGGCTCACTAAGAAAGGGAATACAGAGTGATTATATTTGGGAAATGAGTGTGATGTAAAATAGGTCAATAAGAAAATAAACTTGAAAGAAACAAAATTATTGTGAAACTAAGGTATTCTATCTCATAAAGAAACTTGAAAGTGAGCTGTTCTTTAATAATTCTAACTGCCAGATACACTATCTACTTCATGGATTCCTCTTGACTCTACAGGTATTTATTTTTGAGTGACTATAATAATTATTCACATTTATATATAGTTTTAAGGTTTCAAAACTCTTTCAAGTAATCTCTAAATTTTACAGATGAGGAAACTTAAGCTCAGAAATGAAATGATTCATCTAAAGTCATATCTAATAACTGTTAAGGCAAGAATATATTTGATATAGGTATCTACATACCCAGAACACTCCTTGGCTCTATCTCAATCATAAGAAATACTTTGGGGCAGCTAGGTATCACAGTGAATAGGGTGCCTGGCCTAGAGTTGGGAAGACCTGGGTTCAAATCCAGCCTCACACATTTCTATCTGTGTGACCCTGGGCAAGTCACTTACCCCAATTGCCCAGCCATTGCCTCTCTTCTGTCTTAGAGTTGATACTAAGATAGAAGGTAAGAGTTTAAAAAAAGAAAGAAATACTAGCAATTTGTTTCTCACTTCAATCAGTTAACCGTTTTGGTTCTTAATTTTGGGTTTTTATTTTATTTTCTGAGCTAATATACAATTTTCTGTATATTTATAAGCTATCATAAATGTAGCTTGGTTTTCTAAATCCCAACTTCATTCTGATTTTGGAATGTTAACTTCCCCCAAATGTTATGAATGGGCTAAGAAATAAGAAGGTTATTGGGCTGGGCATTTCTCATTAAATGGTAAGGATGTGATCATTCTAAAACTGAAATAACCACGAGCAATTGAATATATATTTATTTACCATTTACCATTACCCTAATGTGGTTATACTAAGATGAGTACTTCCTTATGTGGGGGAAGAAAGTTGTAAGTATTTTCAAAGTATATTATAACTTGGTCATAAACCTACAAAAATATTTTGGGAATTAGCAAACACAATTTCCCTGAGCAATCAGAACAATTGAGAACCAGGAATAAGCCATTGAATTTGTTGATTGTAATATAAAATGATTTATCTCTTGATGGAGTTAAGAGCCATCACTGGATTCAAAAGCCCCTCCATGTGTCACATTCAAATGTGACAACTTAGCCAACAGTGTGCTAGGAAAGAAGCTTCAAACAAATAACTAAGTTTGAAAGGATTTAAGATGGCAATTCAAGACTGGATCATTGTCACCTTAAATTGCTAAAGGGTCATCCCACCCTTAAGAAGCTGGAGCTTTAAGATCAAAATAGACTGAAAGAAAACAGTAGAGTCTATGTGATATATTACTGCAAGACGAATAAGGAATACCTCAGAATAAAAGTCTACTTTGGAAGCAACTGTTGTCCACAATTGCCTGGAGATAAAATTGATCCATGAAATTTAAGGATACTGTCTTAATAGATATTGCCATTCCAAGTATTTATAACCTCCAAGTTTTCTAGATTTAGAAATAGCATAGCAGAGTACATAAAAATAATTTGGGAACAGGATGAGGTACATGTCATTTCTGTTATCCTGTATCCTCCTAGAGGCATATTGAGAATACTTTCATTTCTTACCTAATACTTCAAACCACAAAAAGCAGTTTTTAAAATTATTAGTGTCTCTAGTTGTCTCTAAAACATTAAATATAAAAATAATGGGAAGATAGTGACTTGTTCTGGGATCCTTTCTAGCTCAATTCAGTAAAAAAAAAAAATAAGAATAAAATGATGGTAAAGATAATTAGTGATTTTAGGTTGAGAAAGAACTTCAAACAGGTTATTTTATTTACCGTCATAAAAATTCAATGAGAATAGGTCCTACAAATTTATCCTCATTTTCTTAGCTTTCCCATGGAAATTAAACCTATGTCTTATTCAAAGGTCAGCATTATAAAGAATTCCTTTTTACAATCCAAATATCAAAAACATTCAAGGTACTTTGAAAGCTGCAACAAAAGAAATAAACTGATGAACCATAAAACAGGGAGATATATACTTGCAGAGATCTTTACTCTGATGGAAAAGATCCTGTGTAGAGTTCAAGTTTAAGAATGATGTAGATTGCAAGATTCTTCCTCCAGATACAAATGTTTGTCAGTACCATTTTATTGACTGCTTCAAGCTCCATCAGTTTTTCTCTCTCTCTCTGTCTCTCTCTCTCCCCACACACACACTTCCTCCCCTGTACCCCCTTACCCCCTACTAGTTGCCTCAGAGGATAGAGGGCTAGGCCTGGAGATGTGAGGTGCTGGGTTCAAATTTTACCTCAGATACTTCCTAGTTGTGGGATCCTGGGCAAATCCCTTAACCAGTTGTCTAGCCCTTACCACTCTTGTGCCTTGGAACCAATACTAAGTATTAATTCTAAGACAGAAGTTAAGTGTTTAAAAAAAATAAAAATAAATTTTTCTTTACTACCTTCTGATACATTTGCATTTATTAGGCCTGATTCTTTGAAAGCTACTAAAAGGGTCATAGCAATCCTTTTGTATCTGTGCAGGTTATAAAAAATGTTTTTTGGTGATATGGAAGTCATCCATTTAGATGCTTGCATTATAACTCTAATGCTAAGTGTCAACACCAGACGTGTGATTTCAGTGACTATGAGAACTTCCAAGGTACTAAGTTCCCTCTACCAATGAGAGCCAGAGCCTTCTCTACAATCATTATTATTAGAGACTTGTCTAGGTCAGGGGTCTAGAATTAAAATATAATGGGGATACTCATCTATACACAGAGATGGATCCCTGTGGGCTGCAGATTAACTTAGTTTTAAAATGTAAAGTTATCTGTGCTTACTTGTAAATATTTCCAAGTTAAATTTTAATTAAGTCCTACCACCCTTAGGAGCACTGTAGGTACACCCCTGGTCTAAGGCACTAATAGCTTTGGTGATTTGCCCAGGATCACACAGCCAATATTTATTGCAGCCCTAGGCTTGAACTTTGTTCTTCCTGCCGTGGATGCAGATTGTCTACCCATGCCTCTATGCTATTTTATAGTGATAATCCCATACATTTGTGTGGATTTCACACTGTACAAAGTGCTTTTCGATTCCCAGTGGAAAAAAAAAAACTGGAGAAAGGGGTAAAGTTGCAATGAGGGAAATTTAGGCTTAATACCAGGAAAAACTCCTTAATAATTACAATCATTTATAGTGTTAAAAGTTTCAGACAAACAAACAGAAGGAAAAAACATATTCCTTCGACACCTATTATTTCCTAGTGTCAAAGGTTTTACAAAACCAAAACAGTTATTCAAAGGTTGGATAGCCCATCTTAAAAATTAGTGGAACTCTCTTCTCCCTGAAGGACCTCAAACAGAAACTTGATGCTCACTTGTTCTAGTATGATGTAATGGAGATTCTGTTTTTAGATATAGCTTGGAATAGATGACTGCTGAGGTCCTTTTCATCCTAAAATTCTTTGATTCTGATTGTGTAATTTTGTTTGATCCTCACAGTTTTGTTTTTGTTTTGTTTTTCTACTGGATCTGTGATTTCATGGTTATAGATAGGTCATAATGAAGAAATTCCTTCTACTAGTATAGATTGACATGTGCTTTGCTACTGACAGTTTTAGAAAATTGACTGGGGTACTGGGAATTAACCTCCTTAGTGACCTTTGTGTCACCTAACCAGCATATCTAAGTCTTACTGACTGCAAGGCAAACTCTTTGTCCATTTAGTATTTTGTCACCACAGTAATAACCCTGCATTTACTATGTTACTTGTGTTTTTATTATTCTTTTTCTACAGATAACTAAACTAAGGCACAAAAAGGATTAAAGCCCATGGTAAATGTTGCTTTAAAGGTTGCAAAGCACTTTTCTCATAAAAACACTATGAAGTTGCAAGTATTATTATCCTCTCCTTTTCTGAGAGGAAAAATGAGAATAAGAGAGGTTATAGGATTTGCCAAAGCTTTATTAAGTGTCAGAGCTAATGTTTGAGCCTGACTTTGATTCTAGTGCTCTTTCCTCTACATTGTGTATATGTTAAGAACCATGAAAAAAGTACAGACTGCTATATAGAGTTTTAGATAAGAGCAAGATCACTTTGGGCTTGTGTGATCAACTTCATGAAGATGACATTTGAGCAAGACCTTGAAGGATGTATAGAATTTTGATAGATTAGAATGGGGGCCTTCTAGGCAGAAGGAAAGACTCAAAGATGAAGATGTATGGCATATTTTTCAGGAATGATAAGATAGTTTTGCTGAAGCAAAATTTTTGTCTATAGGAATAGAGGAATATAAAACTGGAGAAGAAATTTAAAAGCACATTTCAAATGATTTTAAATGTAAGACTAAGGAATTTGCACTTTGTTTTGTAGCTAGTGGGTATCCAAAGATTTTTTTGATCTAGAATGTGGTGCGCCAGAGTGGAATGAATTGCCAAGTGGAATGAATTGCCAAGAGGAAACACTGGTGAAATGAAGATCAGTTAGAAGGCTATTGTTGTAGTACAGAGGAAAGGTACTGGTCTTGAGGGGCTGGAGGAGAAAGCATTGTGAGTAAAAAATCACACAATTTACAAAATAGAATATGTAGGAAATATCTCAGTATGGCATGGAAGTTCATGGAGATGATGGCTGTGTGGATTGCTGTTTCAAATAGTACTAAAGGTGTCAAGCCTAAGTGAGAGAGAATAATGGGGCTATTAGCAGAAATAACCCCCCCCCCATTCTCCCTCCCTTTCCCTCACTTCCTTTTGTCACACACCTCCCATCTTCATCTCTCCTTCCTTCCAAAACTGAGAGAGAGAGAGAGAGAGAGAGAGAGAGAGAGAGAGAGAGAGAGAGAGAGAGAGAGAGAGAGAGAGAGAGAGAGAGACTGGGTTATCATTTAAGGAATAATGAGGCAAGATTTCATTGTTGTATAAAGTATTAGAATTTTCAGAACTAATTCATTAAAATATAGATACAAAAATACTTTCTAAAGCCAAATTTCAAAAATTTCGTATTTTCACCACCCTGCCTGTAGAATGGGTGCTTGAAAGTTAATTACATTCTTCTAGGGGGGCAGCTAGATGGTTCAGTGTTTGAGAGCCAGGCTTGGAGACAGGAGTTTCTGGGTTCAGATTTGGCCTCAGAGGCTTCCTAGGTGTGTGACTCTGGGCAGGTCACTTAACCCCTATTGTCTAGCCCTTACCACTCTTCTGCCTTGGGTCCAGTGCACAATATTGGTTCCCTGATGGAAGGTAAGGGTTTTTTTTTTTAATTAATTATGGGGGGCAGCTTGATGCCTCAGTGGATTGAGAGCCAGGCCTAGCGATGGGAAGTGGTTCAAATGTGACTCCAGACACTTCCCAGCTGTGTGACCCTGGGCAAGTCACTTGACCCCCATTGCCTAGCCCTTACCACTCTTCTGCCTTGGAACCAATACCTAGTATTGATTCTCAGATGGAAAGTAAGGGTTAAAAAAATTTTTTTTTTCATTAAGATCTTCTAGACTTGTCTGTAGAATGTGATGATCAGATCATGGTTCAATTTGGAAGTAAAATTTGAAACATACTTTTCTTCCAGAGAAACCCTTAGCCATCTCTCAGGGAGAGCTAATTTACCTCACATGGATGAGTGCCTTAATTAATTCTTCTAGAGAGCAAAAGCCTTTACTTAGAAGAAGTGATTTATCTTAAATAGAGGGAAAGTATTTTATTTCTTAAAGCATAATTTGCTTACTTTATCCTCCTATAATATCAGTATGATTATGAGTAATACAAGGTCAAAATTTATGGTAGCCACCAACTGTTAATATAGTTTTGATGAGCTCCTTCCTTTGTGGCTCTTTGATTTAAAATATTATAAAATTGAGAAAATATTTTAATTTTTCTGTGTTATTTGTACAAAAATGCTATTCTCATGATAAGATAGTAAAATTGACATTTTATGGTTTCTGGTATGGGCCAGTTTTGAATTGTACAATTGATGCCATTACATGTTTGATAAGGTATTAAATGAAATGATATATTTGGATGTATAGAATTTTAATTAAAAAAAATTATTCTAACTACAAGCTTTTAGCTCTAGCCTCCCTATCGAGTTGAGCTTTCAACAAAATTATGTTGCACAGTGAAACAAAATTGATTAGGGTTAGTTACCTTTCCCTTTTATTCCTACCTAATTCTGCTGTTTATTTTACATGAAGGTACTAATGTACTTAAAATTAACAAAGGAGAAAATAATTAAGTCCCTTTTCTAGAACCGTCTGTACTATAATCAATTTGGGAATAACTACTATTCTCAAAAAGAAAATTGACTCCTGCATTTAAAAAATAAAGTGTAATGATAAGTAACAGCATTTATAATTCAATAATTACAGGACTTATATACTTTAGTATGCAGCAGAGTAATCTAATTCTACTTTAAATAGAGCTTCTGCTTTTAGACTGTAAGTAACCAGAAGTCAGCCTTTTCAACAATAATGTCAGATAGTGCAGAACTGAGTGATCAACTCGTGGTGGTTAATATTCTTATTCTGACAGTGCTGTTGCTGTTTATTTTACACATTAGGAAATTTCTATGGAACCCCCAAGCCTCCAGCAGAACCTAGTCCTTTCCAGCCAGATCCAGTTGATCAGGTCCTATTCGATAATGATTTTGACACAGAATCTCAACGAAAAAGAACCACATCAGTCAGCAAAATGCAAAGAATGGACAGCTCTCTTCCTGAGGAGGAAGAGGAGGAAGACAAGGAGGCAGTTAATGGAAGTGGAAATACAGGTTTGTTATTGACAAACAATTCTTATTGGTATACTTATGGATTGACTTTAATATGGTATGAAACTGTAAGTAGTTCACTTTTTCATAGGGAAAAAGGTAATTTCCAACTGTGTGGATTTATGACTGTCTATTAATATGACATGATAGGGCAATGAAGATCTAGATAGTATACTAAATTCTGCAAGTGATTTCAAGAAACATAAATTTAAACTATCAAATAAGATACAGAAATAAGTTATTTGCATCTTTGCTTAAGAGATGTTACAAGTTAACTTCCGATTACTTAATAAGAATCTTGATGCTTGTTTCCTTCCAATCAGGAAAACTTAGATGATGTAAGAAACAGTTGCAAAAATTCAGTAGAGGGGATTTAAAATCACAGTATAAAAATAACCTGAAAATTGACCTTTTCCTCGGCAAAAATTTCAAACTGACTTCTTTTTTTCTTCATTCAATAAAAAATTCTCTGGTATTAATGGAGACTGCCTAAACTTTGGTGGACTTCTTTGGTAATGTAGGAGTCATCTGGGAGGTAATGATACCTCAGATTAGGAATATGGATAAGAATCACAATGGAGAGGAAACTTCCTGGTCAATTTCCTACTTTGTAGTAAAAATAATCAGTTTTCCACACTCAGAATGCAAATAAGAAAATAAAGATGTCTGGTTGATCACAGATACTTTTGGTAAAGAGAAGATAGAATCAGAATAATAAAACAGAAAATAATACAACCTACTGTGAGAAATGCTTATTAAACAAGCAAGTGGAGGGGGAAAGAGGATAAGAAATCTTTTCAGTTTTCTTATAGTTCTCACAGATGGAGAACAGGCAACAGTTGCCTCTCCTACTCTCCTCAGCACTCTATTCCCACTCCTGGCCCTAGTTTTCGCAGCAGGTGAGAGAATTCCAGCATTTTTCAGGTGCCACCATTATTTATGTCTCTCTATGCTTTGGTGCAAGTTTGAGTAATCTTGCACAGTTTAGACAGGGGCATGAAGACCTTGAACTGTATTTATCAGGGAATCAACTATGATCAAGACTGCTTAACCAGTTCTTGGAGAAAGAGTCTCTCCAAATAGGCAGTATTAACACATGTGTGAGGAAAAGCAAAAAGACAAGTTTGGCTCAAATGAAGAGCACTTCAAGCAGAATAATGTATTCTAGGGCTAGAGAGGTTGTTTGGAGCCAAAGTGAGAAAGGTTTTGCATTTTATCCTAAAAGGGAACAAGTTGCCACAAGTGATTTGAGTAGGGCAATAGCATTGTCAAATATAAAGTTTTAAGAATATTGCTTTGTTAGCTGTGTGGAGAATGCTTTGGAGAGACAAGACACTAGAGGCAGGAAAACTTATTAGGAGGCTATGTGTTATAGGAGTCTAGGCCATAAGTAATTAGTCAATTAATGAACAAATATTGATTTTAAACAACTACTGTTTGCCAGGCAGTAATTTGGTGCTAGGAATACTAAGGCAGTCTTAAGGAGCTCACTTTCAATAAGGATTAGTGCTTGAAACAAAGTGGTGTATATCTGATAAAGAAAATGACTTATCAGAGATGTTGTACAAGTAAAATTCACAAAATGTAAGAACTATGGAATATGGGCAGTAAGGAAAATTGAGGAGATAAAGATTACTCTGAAGTTGCATGAATGGAAAAATCCATTGCCCTTAAGGGAAATAGGAAAGCTCAGAAGAAAGATGAGTGAGGATGGAGGGAGAGATAATGAGCTCTGTTTTGTACTTGCTGAATAAGAAATAAATGTAGACTATCCTGTTCATAGTGTCTTAATAGTTGCTGATGTAAGATTCAAGCTGAGAGGAAAGAGTCTAGGCCTCAATATATAGATCTGGGAATTATCCAAAAGAAATGCTTATTGAACATGAAATCAAGAAGGGAAAAGAATAATAGCTTTTTCATCAAGAGCTGAGAGACCCTAAGGACAAGCTAGACACACTGAGGAAAGGCAGCTTCAGGGCAGCTCTCCTTAGCCCAGAAGAGATAAGAATTTGTTGAGGAACCCATTAAGGGAGTAAATAATTTCCAGGAATCAAGAACTGTGAATTTAACTGTTTGGCTACATGATCTATTTAAATTTGAGCTCAGTGTCTTGTGTGTATAAGGAGGTGTGTCCTTAAATGGGGGAAATCTTTCTATACTAACTGCCTCGCCTATATACCTGCTTAATAAATATCTTTTCTAAAAACTAATTAACTATGACTAATCATCAGTGGGAACCTTTTTGGTGGGGGCTTCCGAATAAGAAATAGTACCAGAAACCCCAGCCCTTAGAATCTAAGGGATTAATCAAGTACACTGTGAGGAGCTGGCCCACCCCACCAAGGCAAGCAGGAGTTGAAGAATTAGTCCTGGATGGAATGTTACATATATACAAAATAGAAGGTAATTTTGGGAGAAAAGACAAGACACCAAGAGCTAGGAAATCAAGATGGACTTGATGTAGAAGGTGGTATTTTAGCTGATTCTTGAAGGAAACTAAGAATTCTAAGGAGCTCTCAGGAAAAACATTTCTGGTATGGACAGCCAGTTGAAAATATTAATTAGACATATAAGATGTGGGAGTGGGTAGATATTGCATAATAAGATTGGAAAGGCAGATTAGCTCCATGTTCTAAAGGAAGTGTCAAACAGAGGAGGTTATGTGGATTTATTGACTAATTAGTTGAGGAAGCGCTAGAAGTTTGTAGAGAGAGGAGAACCTTTGGAACAGACTTTGTGGGAAGTTGTGAAAGAATTATTTAAAGAAGAATAAAGAGATTACCTTGCTTATTTATTATATGAAATTTCTTTCTATAGATAAATGTTCTAGGCTCTAGTTTGAAACTTGAAAGACTACATTCCAATAATTAGTTTGTTTTATGTATCCAAGAATTTCTTTCAATCAATTTTGATGTTTGTTCAGTTAATACAAATTAATTTGAACAACTTTACACATTTTAAAATGTACCTTTTTTTTGGTTTTGAATATAAATATATAGGCAATTTAAAATTATTTATAAAGAAATTACCTGATACAGAATATCTAGTATAGGTTTCATTTTCAAGTTCTATTGATTTTTGTTACCTATTCTACTTTAGCATACATATAATAGCACCTTTATTTATTTTGGTTCATTTGGAAGGAGGAGCATTTTATGGTGAAACACCAGTTCACTTAGTTACCCAAAGAAATAGCAGTATTCTGGAGGAAGGCCTGCTATGTTTCATAATAGGCCTGAGCAGTTTATGATTCCTCATAATGAGGCAGGCAGAAAGGGAAGCTGCATAGTTTTCTAGTACTTATCATTTCTCAAATCATTGCTACTCTTTAGGGGTGAGATTGTGAATTCTCAAAACATTATATATATACATATTCAAATATAAATATAAAAATATTCTAAAACCAAATACAAAGAATGTCCTATCACTTATATTGCACTGCTCCCTCATTTGGTATCATTCAGAGTAGATGATATTGTTTTCTCATTTGGCAAGGCCTATTCTTCATAGCAGACCAAAGTATGTAGAAGACTCCTTAGGAGCCAGGAAGATCTAGATTCAGTTTTGCCTCTCATACAATTTGCTTTATTCTTTATTGCCTCATCATCTTCTATACATTTCATTGTCTTTTTAAGTATCTCCTTTACTCACAGTCTCCTCTAACCCAAATTCTGCCTTCATATTGGGGGACAGCAACTTATATATTGACTTTGCCCCAAATCCCCCTTTCAGGTCTTCAGGCCCCTTATCTCCCATGAGCTGTTCTTCTGTTCTAACTAGTGTGCAGATGGAAAAATTGCCACACCTGAGCTACATTCCCAGCATCCTTTTAAGTTACATCCTCATTTTACATAAGAAAGCTTGAGAGATAAATTTGGCTGAGACCCACGGCAGGGCTCTTTTTTCGGGGCTTGTGCTTTTGGTAAAGTGCTGCAGGTGTGAGTCTCTGGCTCTCTTTGCTCTGCTCACTTGCCTGAAAGAACCTTTTTTTCTTTTCCTTCTCTTTTGATTTATTATTAAAAATCCTATATGTTTTTAAATACTAGGAGTATTTATTCATTTTTACTCCTACACTAGGCAACAATCAAGGTGGTTGTGCCTTTTATTTTGCCATCATCCAAGTATTCCACTTTCACCACCACCACCACCACCACCACCACCACCACCACCACCATAACAATAATAATAATTAACATTTTGTATCATTTTAAGATTTATAAAGTGTTTTACATATTATCTCATTTGATTCAAGAACTCCAAAATGTCATACAAATTCAATCTTAATTTTGTATCATTCCATTTCTCTCATACCTCCTCAACCTATTCATTCCCTATCCCTTAGTACTTTCCCAGGCCATTATCTCTATTCTGACTACACTCTCTTCCCAGTCTCAACCCTTTAGTGAATCAGTTGAGTTCTGTTCTATCTTTTACTCAAATTCTTTGGCTTTATGTCCTTTTGCCACTCCTTGCCTTCCTAAAGCCCAAATCTGAATGACTGTCGTCTGCCTTTTCCACTGCTACTTATGTGGCTCTAAACACAGATGGAAATCATGCAGCCATGCTAAAAAGGACCATTAAAATTTTATCTGATCTTGACTGGACCCTTCCCTGAGAAAGGAGATCTTTTCTTCCCTAATTGATTGCCTATATAATTCACCACAGCTGTGGTTGCAAACCTCTTTTTTTTTTTTCTCAAGACTTTGTAGCAAGCCCTTCCCTCCACCTTCCTTTCAGTTGAGGACTTTCAATTTACTCTTTATCAAGAAAATTAAAGGCTCAAGCTGCTTCTTCTCCCTAATCTTCATTTAATATTCCCCTTACCTCACCCTCACTGTATCCTCCTTTATTCCAGTTAATGTTCAAGAAATGTCTCTTCTTCTTACCAAAGCCAACCCCTTCCCATGTGTTCTTGACCCCATTATCTCCTGTTCTGCAGAAGATTTTCCCCTCTATCATTCTCTCCATCCCTTCCAACCTTCAGTTTCTATCTACTATTTGCTTACAACCTACAAATATGTCTTAGATTCTACCATCCTTAAAAACTGCTCAGTAAATGCTACCAACCACGCCCACTATCTTCCTAAATCTCTCTTCTTCTCAGCTAAATTCCTTGGTAAAGCATAAAATTGGTGCCTTCTGCAGTTTGGCTTTCAAACTCATCACTCAACTAAAGTTTCTTTCTCCAAACTTAGCAAAGACACTTTATTGCCAGATCTGATGGCCATTTCTCATTCCTCATTCTTGAGTTCTCTGCAGCATTGGACAATTCTAAACATACTTTCTTAGACATGGTCCCCTATGGGTTTTGTAACATTGCTTTCTTGGTATTCCTCCTTCCTGTCTAATTACTTCTCAGTCTACATTGCTACATCTTCAGCCTAAGCAGAACTAATTGGTAGCATTCCAGATTTCTATTATGGGCACTGTAGCCTGCTGAGTTCTGAGTTTAAATTGTAAGAACCCAATATGAGGAATCGTGCACTACAATTGCTGCAAAAAGAACTTGTGTTGTACCTAAAAGAAATTAAAGGAATTGGGGCAGCTAGGTGTCTCAATAGATAGAGAACCAGGCCTAAAGACAAGAGGTCCTGTGTTCAAATGTGACCTCAGACATTTGCTAGCTGTGTCTTCCTAAGCAAATCACTTAACCCTCAATTCCTAGCCTTTACTACTTCTGCCTTAGAACTGATTAATTAAGTATCAGTTCTAAGATAAAGGTAAAGATTTTTTTTTTTAATGAAAGGAATTGGAGGAAAAGAGATGGGCAACCAAAATTTCTAACAGCATAGGGAAGCTCTGGCAGATCTGTCAATGCTGTCCCAAAGGGAATTTTCCACTATTATTGACTAAACTGTGTGGATGCTTCATCTACCTAATTTGGGAAGTCCCTTTAATTTAGAGCCTTCTTCAGTAGCAATCTTGAGAAAACCCATAGACTTTTAAACAGTTACATAAGGGAATTCACCTGTCCAGCTTTATACCACTACTTTGCTATTCAAGTTTTGCATGTAATCTCATTGGACAGTGTCAGAACTTTTCCAATTTTTTCCTCTTCCACTATCATTTAATTTATAAAAGAAAACTTTTTTTTTTAGCTCTTTTAAAACAATTCTTACTTCATGAACTCTTCTAGGGATTTATGTCAAATTTATGCCCAAAGTGGTTTTTTGGAAGCTTTACTTGTAAATGTTATGAGGTCATTCTTTTCTGAGTTTGCATCTTGATCATTCCTATCACCATAATACTTTTTATGGTGATATTCTTTTTGTTGTTGTTTACTCGTTTTTGTTTTTGTTTTTGTTTTTTGGGAATTGATGTTATGACAGGCTCTGTGTACTTCTGGAAGGAAGATCTGGACTGGTCCTATTGCTACTTCCTTGGATTGAGTGTTGTATTATTCCAGGATATCAAGAATAGCTGAGGCTGGGGACCTACAGTCTTTAAGTACTATACCAGAGTGGTTTCATCTGGGGCAGAATCTGGGTACAGTCCCCTTGATCTGAACTCTGTGAGTTCCTGATCTGGATTAGGTCTGTATGTCAGTTGACAGCTGCTGGACTTTGCCTCCTATCAGCTAGCTGGTAAGGTCATTCCTCTGTAGGTGTTAGAGCCCTTGTCTCTCTTTTGAGCTCCAGTCCCATGTCAACATGGGTATCACAAAACCAAATCAAACCTAATTTTGTGTCATGCCAAAAATATTCTTCTTAGAAACTTCCTTTTTATCTGTTGTGGGCATCTCCTTTTTTTTTTCCCTTACCCAAGTTCACAACCTTATAGCCATCCTTGACTTCACACTCTTCTTCAGTTGTCACATCTTCAAATCCTATTCTGATATCCATTCCTTTCTCTTCACTCACATCCAATAGTCTACTCTTGTTCTCTTTGGCTTAAGTTTCTCCCCACCTCAATCTATCCCTCCACTCAGCTGCCAAAAGTGTTCTTCCCAAAGCACTTGTCTGACCATGTCATTCCCCTACTCAGTAAAGCTGTTGAGTCCTTAGAACCCCTTTCAATCAAATATCAGTTCTCTTTGGGACTTAAAATGTTTGGTACTTTTCTAGCTTCATTACACATTACTCTGCTTCCTTCACTTCATGTACATTTTACTCAAAATGATCCTTTTACTATTCTGCATATATGACTCCATCTCTGGTCTTTCTGCCTTCCCCAGGCTTCCTTGCCTAGAATATATCTCCTCCTCACCTCTGTCTCTTAGAATCCCTAATTTTCCTAAAGTCTTATATTAAGTGCCATATTCTACAAAAGTCTATCTCACCCCTTCAGCTGCTAGTGGCTGCCAAAAACGTCATCCTTTTGTATAAACTTACTTATGTCTCTATTGTCTCATTTGATAGAGTAGAAGCTTCTTTAGGGTAGGAAAAGTTACTACTTTTTCCTCTTTGTATCCTAAATGTTTAGCACAGTGCTCTGAATTTACATTCTTACTTAATTCTTGTTTGCTTTTTTAAAATATATATAATTGATAACAAGTTCCTTAACTCCCCACTACTGTGTTTTTCACACAACTTCTAATAGATTTTCCTTAGAAAATTTGACTGGTTATGCTTCTAAGCATTAAATATAGAATATTTAATAAAAATAGAATATATATAAAACATAGAATAAAATATAAACTCCTGCTTGGCTAAAAACCCTTCACAACTTGGCTTCAATATTTCTTTCTATCCTTATTGTACATTATTTACTTTATACTCTGATTTAGTTTAATGAGCCTTCTGTCCTTTATACTCAATATTCCATTTGTCATCTTCATGCCTTTGCTCCCCTCATAGAACTCATTCCTTTCTCACTTCATCTCTCATTTAACTTCAACATACAACTCATGTACTACCTTCTACAAAAAGGCTTTTTTGATCTGCCAGGTGTTAGTGCCCTCCTTACCTAGCCATCTTGTATTCAGTTTCTTTTTACTTTTGTATTTATTTTGTCTCTAGTCATATATGCTTATGCTGTCTTCCCCAATAGAACTTAATGTCCTTGAGAGTAAGGGTTATTACAATTTTGACTTTTTTATCCCTGGCACTTAGAATTGTGCCTGGCACATATTATATGCTTTACCAATGCGTGTTGATTGATTTATAAATAAGAGTATACTGCATATATTGGTTCTTTAGGTATTTCTATTTTGTGCTTGGCAGATTAAGATGTTAATGTTTTTAAAACATCTATGTTTGATGGAACAAAGTGATTAATTCGACTTGGAAAATAAATATGAGGACAGCAAAATAGCACAATGAATAGAGTGCCAGGCCTGGAGTAAGGTGGACTTAGGTTCAAATATGGCCTCAGACACGTCCTAGCTGGGTGACCCTTGGCAAGTCACTTAATCCCTGTTGCCTAGCCTTTACCACTTTTCTGCCTTGAAACCAATATATAGTATTGATGGAAGGAAGGAAGGGAGGGAGGGAGGGAGGGAGGGAGGAAGGAAGGAAGGAAGGAAGGAAGGAAGGAAGGAAGGAAGGAAGGAAGGAAGGAAGGAAGGAAGGAAGGAAAATTGAGAAATCAGTAAGTTCACTTCAGCTTTGAAGAGTATTGAACTGTATGAGCATGATAGAAATATATAAGGAAATTAGTAGTTTTTGTGTGGCATTTAATTGTAATGAAAGGAAAAGATTTTGTTTTGTTTAAGGCAAAACATACATTTATCCAAATTTCATGCTGTTCTCCTTTGAACACTTGTAGAAAACAAAGAGAGACATTCAGAGTCTTCTGACTGGATGAAGACAGTTCCCAGTTACAACCAAACAAACAGCTCCATGGACTTTAGAAATTACATGGCAAGAGATGAGAACCTGGAACCTTTGCCTAAGAACTGGGAAATGGCCTACACTGACACAGGGATGATCTACTTCATTGAGTAAGCAAATGTTTGTGCCATTTCTAACTTTTCCCAATGGTAATTTACCAAAACCTTTTTAAAATATAGATTAACTATTATATATATTACCCAAGAGTCCCTGCTTATTTTTCTTCTTTCTTAAATTTAAAAAATAAAAATAAATTTTATTTCTGATCTAATTATTTTCCCTCGTGACAAGAAGTAGATTCAGATACAGTTGATGAAATAAATGTCAGGTATGTTATGTATACATTTTTCATCCATCAGTAACTCAAATGAGTGATTCGGGTATTCTCATGATCATCATGATCTTCGCTTTTATAGAAGTCAGCTGTTTTCATCCATAGATGTTAAATGTGAGGAATTAATAATTTCACAAAATCAGTTAGCTGAGACCCTAGAAGAAGCCTAACCTAGAATCCGCTTTACAGTATCTCCAACCTTTCCGATGAAGACTTCTCATTAGAAGATTCTCCCTAACTTCCCAAAGTAGCCCATTCCACTTTTGCTTTTTAGGGGGTTTCTTCCTCTCTTATGTTCCTTCCTACTTCTACCTGCTGGAACCAGAGAGAATAAGTCTGGTCTCTCCACATGACAACCCTTGAAAATAGCCATTATATGTACTCTACATTTTCTCTCCACTGGTTTAGCATGCCTGTTTCCTTCAAGCAGTCCTCATAAGGCATTAACTCTGAGGTCCTTCATCATCCTGGTTTCCCTTTTCTGGACACCTCCATTTCATCAATCCCTTTTCCTAAAATAGAATGTACCACAGCATGCCGTTATATAGACCTGTCTGACACGAGAGAAAAATAGCAGAACTCTCATATTCCTTGTTGTGGCCCTTGTGCCTCTCTCTCAGCAGCCAAAAGTCCAATTGGCTACTTTTGGCTGCTACATGAGATCCTCTATGCCTTTTGAATTTGCACATTTTTTTGTATATGAACCATTGTTCATCCAGGACTCTCACATCCTTTAATTTTTTTAACTGAAGTATAAGGTTTTAATTTATTCCTATTATCATATGTAATTTTTTTCCCATTCTAGTCAAGGAATCCTCCCCCTTAAGAAATCTTTAAGAAAGCATATCAATTCAATGGAAATGTATTAAGTACCTATTATCTTCAGGGTACTATCAAAATCTCTTTGCATCCTGACTGCCATCCACCATGTGAGATACTGCTCAGCTTAGTCTCAGCCTGAGAATTGATTGACATACCATCTAAGCTATTATTATAAACATTTAACATAAAAATGGCACTCTGACACGGTTTTTTTTTTTTTAATTCAACTGATTAGTGACCATTCTTTGGGTCCAGCCATGCAGATCTAACTATCTCTTCTATTATTTAGTTCATCTCTCTCTTTTTCCTGACCACAAGAATATCATGAATAACTTTGCCTAGGTGAATTACTGGTACATATTTGCAGGCCTTCCCTGCACCATACAAGCCTTAATTGGAGGCACACAAAGAAAGTTACTTACCTATAGTCATACAGCTAGTAATAATCAAAGATAAATCTTGAGGCCAAATCTTCCTGGTCTCCAACTTAACCCTCCACCTGTTTAAGCTTCCTAAATCTTACCAGTCTAGTAATTCTGTCAAAGAAGCAAATGAGATTAGTCTGGTTCCATCTGTTTTTGATGAAACTTTACTAATTCTTTATGAATGTTGGTTTCTTTTCTAAATGGTCACTAATACTCCCTTTATTAATGCATTCTAGAATTTTAATCAAAGTTAAACACATTGACCTATCAGTTTGTAGTCTTTCTTCTCTCTTTTTGAAAATCAGGACATTTTTCTCCCCCTCTAATTTTGTAGCACCTTTTCTATTCACATCCTTTCTCCTGTTTATCTGTTCTTCAGCCCCCTAGCCAGTACCTTAAATCAGTCTCTTATATTATCACCTGGACCTAAATGAACTCTTGGCTCCTCCTAGTCTCTTTCCTTTCTAGATCATCTTCCACGTGTTTATAAAATAATTTTCCTAAAGCACAAATCAGATCGTGTTATTCCCCAAATAAAAAATCTCCAGTGGGTTCATTTTGCTTCTATGACAAAAGTGGAACTTTGCTTGATATTAGAAACCTTTATTTGTCTAGTTTTAACCTACCTTCCCCAGAATGTCACATATTATTATTTTCTTAACAAAATTTGTATTCCCCTCAGCCTAATCCATTTGGGACTCCTGAGCCCATGGTCCCCTCTCTTGCCCCTGGACCATATTCCTATGCCCTAAATATATTCCCTCCTTACCTCCACATATTAGAATCCCAAGTTTCTTTCAAGATTCAGCTTGTGGTAAGCCTTTTCTGATGTTCTCTTTATCCTGTTGAAATTATATAATAATCTGTTTATCTATTGTAATCATACTGTTGAATATTATCTTCTTGATGCCCAGGACTTTTTCTATTTGCCTTTGTGTCCCTATATCCACTGTAGCTTACATTTAATAAATATATTTTGAATTGGGTTTGAATCACATCTCTGAGTAGTTCAGTGGATATTGCTGCAATTTTTTTTTTTAGTTTGATTGGGTTTGCTGACATAAACTCATTAGGAGCAGTTAAGTTGCTCTTTTATTATCTCCTTACTTTTTTATGTTTCATCTTTAAGTCATTTTTCTTCTACCTTTTCCAATCCAAAGATCATTCTTTTTGCAATAAACAAAACACATACACACACACACACATATACACACACATACACACACATACACACACACACACACACACACACACACACACACACACACACGTGGATCTCCAAACTTTGCTCGAAAACCTCTGGTGATGCAAATGCCTTCCCTTCCAAAACAGACTGGTCTACTTTGGTCTAGTTCTAACTGCTAGAGGTGTTTTTCCCTGCTTAACTTAATAGATAATTGCTGAGATTCTTTCTAATACTAACTATACATAAATCCAGGATCTTTCCCCACCTTCCTTTCAATTTACTATTGTGACAAGGAAATCACTTTAAAAGACTGATATATATTAATTTAAGGTCGCCAAGGAATTCAGCTATGTAATTCCTAAATGAAAACTCAAGTCAGCAGTCAATCTTTTATGGAGTTTAATTACAACAGGAGGAAGAAAGGAATTAGAGATAGAGAGAGAGAAAAGGGAGAGAAGGGAATAGGGCTTAAATACCCCTTCTGTTTAGGCTGGGCCAAAAGGCCCAAGCCCTTAGATAGCTGGGGCAAAGAAAAGAGATCAGTCCCTATTACTCACGTGACCAAAATGGAGAAACAGTCTCAGAGGCCCCCACCTTCAGCTTCCTTCAGAGCAAGCTTCTCAGAGCACACTCCAACCACTCAGACAAACTCCTCAAACACCACCCTGAGTCTTCAGAGCCCTCTATCTTTAAGGAAACCATCCAAGTTGCCTCCCCTCAGTTCTCACATCTACCAATCACTGTCCATCAATTTCCCTGTGCCAATGGAGGCTCTAGCTTAACCCAGGACCGCCCAGAGGTCTCTGGCTTTGCACATGTCTGTTGAAGGTCATATTTTCAAATAATTAAATCTTTGATCCTTTGCTACAGCCCTTCCTAAATCCTGTTAACCTGAGTAGGGTAGAGATTGGAATAATTAAATTTTGATCTATGCTGCAGCCCTTACTCAATCCTGTTAGGACTGAGTAGGGTGGAGATTGATTCCAAGTATCTCCATTGTATCAATTCTAAAATCAATTATGACTCAAAGAAATTCCTGTTCTATGCTTAAGCATAGGTCAAAGTCCTTTCCATTGTTCAGCAAAAGGTTTCTGTCCTAAAGTAATCTTAAGAAGGGAGGAGGAGGAAACTCTCATGCCAATGGGGTTCACATTCCAATAGCCAAGACCCACTATCAATAGGAAATTTTTCAAGTATGAAATTTCCCAATGGTGAAATTTCCAACATTTATAAGTCTAAGAAATTTTGAGGTTTACACTATTTACATACGTTCCTCCTGAAGATGAGCAAAGTATTGGCTTCTACTTCACAGAATTGTTGTGAGAGTCAAATGAGGTTTTTATATATACACTTGCAAACCTCAAAGCATTGTACCAATATTAGCTATTGTTATTCTTCACTAAAATAATATTTTCTAAGATTCTCTATAAATCCTTCATTGCCAAAGACAACAAACGATTCTCAGTTCTGAACTGTGATCTTTCCTTAACTTTAGCAATATGCATATATCTCTGTAATATAGAGCAATCACAAAGTATCAGGTTTCCAATTTGATTGAACATTAAATTCCATAAAAATATATTAAGTACCTGTTATGTGGCATTGTCCTAGGCCCTGAGAATATGAACAAAAATTGAAACAATCCCTTTTTGTAGGAACCTCACATTTTGTTGGTTGTATATACAAAGATTATCCAGAGAAATATTATGCAAGGCATTTTGAGGTGAAAGGAGAACACTAAAACAGGGATGGGATTTCCCATATATCCCTATATAACTAGGGTGATCTAGTTTCATGAAGGAGATATCTAAGTTAAACTGAATAGTTCACCTTCTTTCTATGGTTCCCTATCTTCATCTTGTCCATCCCAGCAGATGTCCTCTTTCCCCACCAATAAAGATAGAAACAAAAAGTTTTTGTTTCCTTCATTTTTTTCCCTTTCTATTTTATTTCTTTCTTTGGTTTGGCTTTTAAAAAATGTTCTTCTAGGACCCTTCCATGCTTTTGTACTCAGTCATCTTCTATTGTTGAACTTTCACAAAGTCTCACATTTACATAAATGTAATGTATATAAATAACTTTTTCTTAATCTGTTTCCTTTAAGTAAGTAAAACAAATTTTACCGTCTCCATTTTTCTCAAGGGAAAATGGAGCTCAAAAAACTCAAACAGAGGCAACTCCATCTCTGACTCTCAATACCTATATGACTTTGGGCAAATCACTTACATGCCCTGGTCCTCAGTTTCTTCGTCTATAAAATGAGGGAGATTGGACTTTTTGGTCCCTTATGGATCTAGTGCTCTGATCCTATGATCTTGAATAGTTACTATGTGGAGACCTAGGACTTGAATGCAAGTCTTATGGTGATATCTTATTGTGATATCTGATTGTAACCATAATGTTAGACAAATATTCTAAAAATAAAATGTTGGTAGGGGACAGCTGGGTGCCTCAGTGGATAGAGAGCTAGACCTCAGACACTTCCTAGCTATGACCCTGGGCAAGTCACTTAACCCTAATTGCCTAGCCCATACCACTCTTCTGCCTTGGAGCCAATACACAGTACTGATATCAAGACAGAAGGTAAGGACTCTCAAAAAACAAACAAATAAATAAACAAAATAAAATAAAATATTGGTCTCAGATTAATGATATGGTCAAATTCATAAAAATTCACCAGTAATTTGATTGGCAAATTACTGTCAGTGAATCTGGTTATGGAGATGTTAATTGGTGCCACATGTATTATAACAAAGTAAAACTGTTATGTTCAGAGCAAGGAAGAATGTTATGTAAATGTTCTTTTGGAACTTTCATTTAGGAACAGTAATTTTTCCTCTTAGTTCAACTGTGCGTCATCACTTTATATTAATGTTAAAAATCAAACATAAGTATTTTTAAATTATAGAAAAATTAAATTCCTTGTAAGTTTTGAATTTTAAGTTACTTTTATTTGTATACATTTTTTTTATTGAACAACAAATTTGAAATTAGCATTTTTCCTAAGATTTTTGTGATTTATTGTTTATTATTTTTGGCTCATAATGAATTATATTCTGTTTTCATTTCCTTAAACAATTTTAGAGAGACAGATACATAGATAGATACATCAGTAGTAGATGGAGGGGGGGGGGAGAGAGAGAAATTCCTTCTACCAATACAAATCGACAACCATTCAAAAATGTCTAGAGATCTTAGATATTAAATGACCAATCTAGGGCCAGTCTATATCAGAAGCAGAATTCTAATGACAGCTTTCTATCTGCTTCCCCAAACATGAAAATAATAAAATCTCAATTTGAAGAATGTCTGAGAATGTGGACTTTTCATGTGTTTACAGACATCATCATCCTTCTTTTTATATTATGTTAAAATAGTCTAAAGCTTTTTTTTTTTTAAACCCTTACCTTCTGTCTTGGAGTCAAAACTGTATGTTGGCTCCAAGGCAGAAGAGTGGTAAGGGCTAGGCAATGGGGGTCAAGTGACTTGCCCAGGGTCACACAGCTAGGAAGTGGCTGAGGCCAGATTTTAACCTAGGACCTCCAGTCTCTAGGCCTGGTTCTCAATCCACTGAGCTACCCAGCTGCCCCCTAGTCTAAAGCTTTTGAGAACTACATCCTATTCACAGAGCCCTGTGTTATTTAAAATCCAATTTTCAATAAGATAAAACCAAGCAAATTGTTTTTCTTGAAACAGCTCTTGCAATTCAAGTCTTCATGGGTGGTTAAAATATTTGTATTTTTAGAAATATTGTGCTGTACATTTGATCTGTTTATAAGCTTCTCTTCTATTTAAAAGAATGTTAATAAGCCCTAGAAAAAAGAGAATTTATTATCTCCAGAGTAACATGTTGGTATATGTCCCTGCTATTCAAATGTGGGAAATTTTTTAAATAGAAAAGTGTAATCTACTTATGTAAGACTCAAGTTATAAGCTGCTATATACTAGCTCAATATTCTAAAAGCTTTTCTCTCTATAGTGATGGATTTGATTGTTTTTAGCAATTGTTAACATATATTTGGAGTGAAGAAAAAAAAACCCTTGACGTGGGGACCACTGAAATTGACACTTTGGTTTAGCAATGCCTTTGTATCATTCTAGGCTTCTCAGATGATTCTTTCTAGACTAATTTGACTAATTACTATTCTTCAGTTTCTGCATTTTTTCTGATATGATACATAAGCCTGAAAGATGGTGGAAGAAAAACATTTTAAAACATTCTGTTACTCATCTTTTTCTTTACCAGTTTTTAACACAAAATATATCGAATTCTGTCAATTAACAAACATTTATGATGTGCCTACTAGACTCTCCTTTGTCTTTGTATTCCCAAGGTTTATGTAGCCCAGTGCTCAGCACTAAAGAAGCATTTTTATTGAATACTTGTTGACTGACTCAGTAATCTGTTTTAGGCTCTGGGTTAGATGCTATGGTTTGAAAGACAAAAATGAAACGATCTGTGCCCTCGAGAGGTTTACATTAACTAGGAAGAGAAAACTTCATATGGAATAAGATTTTATATATTATACATACATATATAAAAAGATTCAGTACATACATAGGTGTGTATCTAGACACACAGAGACACTTAACATACAGTGTAGACAAGTCAATTTGGGGGAGAAGAAATCACAAAGTAGAATTGGAGCAAAAAATAATTATTCAGCTCTCCATTCCCTTTTAGCTGGAAATAGTGCCAATTGTATTCTCTAAACCCCTATGATAAATAGCATAGTGAATATAGTGAGCTTAATGCATGTAAAAAATGGAACTAGTTATTATTCATATAATACTTTTATCCTCTAATAGCTAGATATAAGTTTTAATTAATATTTTGTTGCCTTGCTTAATATTTTCTTCCATTTTCTTTTTTAGTTCCTTATTATTTTAGGAACTCATAACTATGACTGTCGCTGGTTGGCATTGGGGTCTTTTTTGTTTTAGAGGTGTTATCTAAATGGCCTAATCTGAAGCTTGTAATCTCTCCCTTGTAATTACATTAAATAACACCACTCTGAGCATCTTTGGGTTACTTCTGATGAAAACAGGAATGGAAGTACACATATAGCCCATATTTAATAGTTTCGTTCTATTCCTTTGTTTTCTCTTAAAGTTATAGCACACCCAGCTACACCCACACTCAGTTTCATGGATTTAAACTTTGAATTTTCTCATTTAATTACATATTGAAGAACCAGCCATTCCTTTAAATTTATTTTGTTAAATATTTCACAATTATATTCAGTTTACATATTTCAATTTGTGACACCCAATTTCTTCAGAAGGGACTTCATATTCTGAATAAAACTAGAATTATTAACTTATATTTGAAGCTGAGGAAAAAGAAACAATGGGATTATTGAATCAGAGACTTCAAATAGAGGTAATCTACAGGAGACAGATATTCAGACCTTAAGAGTCACTAGTCCAATTACATTTCTAGTTTTGAAACAGTTTTTCTTCTCTTTGCTGCTTCTGATTGGGATCTTTGTTCTGCAGCCACAACACTAAGACAACTACCTGGCTAGATCCCCGCCTCTGTAAGAAAGCAAAGGCTCCAGAAGACTGCGAAGATGGAGGTGAGAGGATGCCTGCTTATCCTACTAATACTCGGACCCAGTTGGGTCAGGTGCCTAATTTAAGCATAATTACACCTATAGAAAAACAGGGGAGGGGGGGAAAATTAGCCATAGGATGTATGTCTTCCAAAGATTTTGTAAAAGAACTTTCATTCTTTCCTGGAATTCATACAAATGTATTGAAACTAAATGATTAGAGATATTTCTAGCTACTCTTAGAAACCCTCAAATACAAACTTAATGGGTCTACTAATATATATTTTGCAACCATACATATGTATATTCATGTGTCTATGTGTATAAATACACTCACATATACACATATAGGATGTCTCAAAAAGTCTTAATGCCATTTTAAGCTATTAAAGCTTAAAATATAACTGAGATTTTAGAGGTACCCTATGTATATTTATATCTAAAGATATACAAATGTGACTTCATTAGTATGAATATTTCTCTAATAATAGAAATCTCATTATCTTCCACCTTATCTTTTTCTGGATAATTCTCTTATATCTGTGTCTTTAAATCTGTATGAAGGATCTGGCTGTTATATTATGGGTCTTCTAGTGGATTCAAATCTTTCAGGACAGAAGAGGTATATTAATTATTAGAAAACCCATGAATATGTATGAAAAAACACCAGCAATTAATATTTATAAACTTGAGAATTTTGTGATCCTAAACATATTGAGATTCTTCTTCTTCTTTTTAAAAAAATACCTCCTTACCTTTTCTTAGCATCATATAGCTCACCAGCAGTTACAAAATATTCTTATGTGGGTTGACCACCTGAAAGGGAAGCTGGGGACTGAGGGAATATGGGTTGAAGGGTTTAAAGATTAAGGTGGGGAAGGCATAGAGAAGGTAAAGAGACAGAGAGACTCCGGATTCATCAGCATAGCATCCAGCCTGTCATTTGCTCCTCTGGTGGTATGAGAGAGAGCTAACTACAGGTGAAAACATTCTTATTGAAGTTTTGAGAAATGGGGAATGGGAGATAGTTAATCAAACATGTGACATGGTAGAGAATTTAGGATCAGCTTGGTAAACAACAAGAAGATGAAAGATATGGAAGTTAAGGCAATATAATGGCCAATGCCCAGCCCAGAGGTTCATTTGACCTTTGGACTGCAGACATGGGGAGAGGTCAGAACACCACAAGATTTGAGTTCCAAATCAATTCAAGGATCCAAAAATCAATTATGTGAAATATTAGAAATATATTCATAAGTCTGTTACATGAGCACCTTGCTCATGAGTCAGGTATTGAATGCATCTTTAATACTTTCAAGATTTGTTTATACCTGGAACTCCACATATCCCCCTTTTTAATTTAAAAGATGATGATTATGAGAGATTGTAATTGTCAAAAGAAGATTAAAATTCCAAAAGAAATCTCAAATAAAAGAGCCAAATTACATTCTGAAAAAAGAAAAAAAGAAATACAAAAAAAAGCAAAAATAAAATGAAATCTTAAGAATTTTGTGATCCTAAACATATTAAAATTCTTCTTTTTGTATAAGATTCTGAGTTAAAAAAAATAAATTTAAATCTGTAACAAGTCCTAAAATCTCTAGCAAGCCCAAATTAAAATGATATTTGTCCCAAAAGCCTGTAGCACCATTGCAGCAATATAGCACTTTACTCATCAGTAGCAAGGACTATTGAAAATTACCAAATTCTAAGAGAGAAGGGACTATGGTTTGAGGGAAAAGGGAAGTATGATTCTCTGGTCTGATTTTACCTTCACTCTAAAGAATAGTGGAGCCAAAGTGAAAGTTATACTAAGGTGCTTGTTGGAACTTTGGCACAAGAGAGTCCTGTGTCTGAAGTTGTCAAAACACTGCTTCCTTGACCTCCAAACACATCCTTTGTCTTGTAGCAGGTACTTATCAATCCCACTGAGATTATTGGTCTCTTGACCTCATGCTTCTTGGCAATGTGCAGTGACTCTTTTGTAATCCTTTTTTCTGAGATCAGACACAATAAAAGTCCCATAGTACTTAACAATCCATGGCAGGTTTCCATAGTCTCAAGCTTTTGGATATGCATAGATATTAGAGCTAATAGATATTATAAACTTATCCTTTAAGATAAAAAACATTAATACTTATTCCATGTATTGCAAGTACTAAAAAAAAGGAAAAAGGAAAGAAAAGGAAAAAAGAAAAATCAAATATCTTATTGCAAATATTAAAGAAAAAACAATAAAAAATCATAATTTCTTAGTTCACATTCCATGTCAGAATGTGTTAGCCAAGGAGATGCACAACACTCAAAAATAGATATATTTCCCTTTTAATTTGGCTATGACCCTCAGTGTGAGTGTACATGATTTTTTCACCAGGTAATCGCTTTTCAAAAACAGTAGTATAACAACTAATAGAGATTTTAAGAAGTACCAAAATCCCCAAAATTATAGAAGCCTATTTGGTAGTTGAACTATTTCATCACCTTTTCATTTAAAAGATGACAAAAAATTTTTTAATGCAATTTCAAGCCAAATAAGCTTTTATACAAGCCTTGCCCAAGCCTTGTTCAGCAAAGGCATACTGTTTTTAGTAAAAACCTAGTAGAGCCATGCTTTTCTGCAGACTGTGAATAAACAGTTTAAGAGAATTATTACATATCCATTTTGGTCAATAGGAACAATTTCTGTTGCAAGTGAATAGTATCCAATATACTGTTATGACGTTTCCAATGTGATATTGAATAATTCCAATGAAACAATTGCAAGTTACATATTTTACTATACAGTTTGAAATTTTTAGGTACATAAAAAAGAGTTGATCGTCTTAAAAATACCCATAGACTTTCATTTATTTATTTATTTATTTGTTTTTTACTTTAAGGTATTTTGATTTTTTTTTTTAATTTTATTTCTTCAATTTAAAATATTTTTCCTAGGTTACAAGAGTCATGTTCTTTCCCTCCGCTCCCCCAACCCCTGATGTAGTGCAATTCCACTGGGTTTTACATGTGCCCTTGATCAAAACCTAATTCCATATAGTTATTTTGCAATAGGGTGATCATTTAGAGTCTACATCCCCAATCTTATACCCATCAAACTATGTGGTCAAGGAAATGTTTTTCTTTTTCTGTTTCTACTCCCACAGTTTTGCCTCTGAATGTGGATAGTGTTCTTTCTCATGAGTCCCTCAAAATTGTCTTGGGTCATTGCATTGCTACTAGTAGAGAAGTCTATTATGTTCGATTGTGCCACAGTGTATCTGTCTCTGTGTACAATGTTCTCCTGGTTCTGCTCCTTTCACTCTGCATCACTTCCTGGAGGTCTTTCCAGTTCCAATGGAATTCCTCCACTTTATTATTCCTTTGAACACAATAGTATTCCTTCAGCAACATATACCACCATTTGTTTAGCCATTCCCCAATTGGAGGGCATACCCTCAGTTTCTGATTTTTTGCCACCACAAAGAGTGCAGCTACTCATAGACTTTTAAAATAGAATGTCTGTAAGCAAATAGTTTTTGGCAGGTGGACTACCTCTTCATAACAATGATGGTAATTCATTAAACCTGTCCTCAAGTCAGTGGCTGTGCCTTGGTTTTTCTTCCACTACAGTCTGGTCACTGTGGTATTATCTTTTAGGTGGTGGTGGTTCCTCTACTCTGTGAACTGGCCTTCTCTGGGAAT